>NW_024386621.1:0-284000 GCF_016835505.1 Polypterus senegalus
TTTGAATTTAAAGATCTCCATCACAACATTTACTAATTTATTTCAATAGTCTTCTTCACTTTAATTTCAAGTTGATTGTCATGTATTCACAGGACTTTGAAATTCATACTTACATATCTTCCACAGTGGAACAATGACAACAGAAAAAACAAACAATGGGTACAACATCATATGTTAAATGAAAAATCATATGATATATATTTAAGAAACAAACTTGTAGTTGTCAGTGTGGTTGGCTGTCCCAGAATCTAATGGTGTGAGCACCAATAGTTTTGTACCATAATTTTATTTATATTATAGGCTTGGCTGAAAGGAGCTCTTGGGGAATGGAACATAACTTCTCTGTCAGAGAATTAGCACAAGCTTGAGCAAGAAGATGAAAAAACAGTGACTAGCTCAAAATGGTCCAACCTTTTATTGTGTCAATGAGTGTAGAAACATATGGCAGTTTAGGCATTAGTTAGAATGTTCTTTGAACATCTGCATCTTCCTCCACTCTTGTACGTAACCTTTGTTTCTCCCTCTTCTGAAAATACGTGATTCACCACAGCCATGTCCATCCTTTCGCAAAATCTTCTATCATCTGACCATCTTCATTCCTCTCCTTGACACCATACCTACCCATCACCTCCTCGCCTCCTCTGTTCCCCTTCACCAACATGTTCATTGAAATCCGCTCCAATCATCACTTTTCCTCCCTTGGGCACACTGTTCATCACTTCATCCAACTCACTCCAAAAATCTTCTTCTCATCCATCGCACACCCAACTTACGGGCATATGTACTAACAAAATTCATCATCACACCTCAAATTTCCAGCTTCATAATCATTACTCTGTCTGACACTCTCTTCACTTCCAAAACACTCTTGACATACTGCTCTTCAGAATAACCCTATCCCATTTCTCCTCTCATTCACACCATGAAAGAACAATTTGAATCCACCTTCGATCCACCTGACCTTACTCCCCTTCCATTTAGTCTGTTGCATGCACAATATATCAACCTTCCTTCTCCATCATATCTAAGCTAACTCTCTCCCCTTACTAATCATACTGCCAACATTCAAAGTTCTTACCCTCGTAACACTCTCTTTACCTTCCTTCTCTCCTTCTGCCTACGGACACGCCTCCCCCTCTTCTTCTCCTTCATCTTCTTTGGCCAGCAGTAGCCCAATTTCCTCCTGCACCCTTTGCTAACAGTACTGGTGGCGTTCATTGTTAACCTGGTGCTCGATCAATCCGGTATGGAAATTTGTATTGTTGTCAGCATATTGATTTGGCAAAATTTTTCACCGCATGCCCTTCCTGATATAGACCTTCCATTTTTCCTGGCTCTCCTGACACACTGGTTTGTGCATCCCTCTGGCTGAGATATGTGTATGTGTGTGTAATTCAATGCTTGTGCCAGCATTTCAATATAGCTATTCTCAAATCATATTTTTGCTCCTAAACAGAGCATCATTAACGGTCAAGTACCTTGTTGCATTAGCCCTTCCATTTTCACAAAATAAATCTCACCATTTTTTCTCTCATTTGCATTCATTGTCAGGTCTGTTGTGTCTGTGAAAATTCTGCAAGTGAGATGCCGTCCATCGCTGTGATTTTCACTTGTGGCTTGATTACTCTTTCCAGTATGTACCACTTTGCACGTTCTCCCTTCCTGATGTCACATTAATGCTCGCTATGTAGCTTGTACTCCAGGCTATGTGAAAATTATTGTGATAAAATTTCAAATTATTTTAAATCCTTTTTTACCTAACTGAAATAACTGAAGTGCCAATAGTTTTCAGATTTGTCTTTTTCTTCATTATGCATAATGAAGCAATTTGGGTGATTATAAATTCACATTTTTCATGATTGTTTCAAAGTGGTCTACTGAAATACAGGTAGCAATTCAAAAAATGTCCATCCATCCATTTTCTAACCCGCTGAATCCAATACAGGGTCACGGGGTCTGCTGGAGCCAATCCCAGCCAACACAGGGCACAAGGCAGGAACCAACCCTGGGCAGGGTGCCAACCCACCGCAGGACACACACAAACACACCCACACACCAAGCACACACTAGGGCCAATTTAGAATCGCCAATCCACCTAACATGCATGTCTTTGATTGTGGGAGGAAACCGAGCGCCGGAGGAAACCCACGCAGACACGGGAGAACATGCAAACTCCATCGAGGGAGGACCCGGAAGCGAACCCGGTCTCCTAACTGCGAGGCTCAAAAATGTTTTTCATTTTTTTGGCAGTGGCATTAAAAGATGAAGTTTTCTAAGCAACACCAATGCCTAAAGGGGAAACAGAAACAAAACTGGTATTCAATTGAATATTGAAGCCACAGCCAGGACTGGTACTATGCCATGCAAAACAACTTTTTTTACCACCAGTAAGTGCTCTGTGGAAAATGTTTAAAACTGGTTGGTGAGGTTTACCTTTAAGCATTTAAATCATCTGGACCAGATGAGGTTGTCTTTGTTGAGGTGCAACTATGCTTTTCACACTATCACTTGCCATGAATAGGGACTCCTGTTTTTTTGTTCCTCTTCTATCTTCCACCACATGGCACAGCAGATGGGAGAGTGGCATGGCCATTTACAAGTGTTGTCTGCTTTTTGGGAACAGTAAACCTGTACACGCTTTTAACATTACTAGTTTAATAGGTAAACCCTGTTGAATTCTGTTATTTGATTTAACGCCTGACTTACTCAATATGAATGATTATTTTACTATGCAAAACTGAAAGGAGAAGTTTGCTTTCTAGCAGACTAACTCTCCAGGGCACTCATGTATAAAATGGTGCGACGCACAGAAATGTTGGGTAAGAACGTTTCCACATTCAAATCATGATGTATAAAACCTACACTAAAGCTACGCACATTTCCACGGTACCTCATACCCTGTCGTATGCAAGTTCTCCACTCGGTTTTGCAGACAGGTGGCACCCAGCATCAGAGCAGTGCTACTGTTCCTGTGTGGTTACCCTTTCTGTCTTTGATGCACATTCCTGATGCGCTTTATAAATACACTGAAACTAACCGCATATTGTTTATTAGTGTAATGCATCTGATTGTAATTAACCTGTAACAATATAATGGCCCAGGGAATAGCCATAGTATTCAAAATACCAAAACTGCTTTAGCGTTGTTACTCTCACTGCACCTTCTTTTTCTGCTTTCAGCTGCTCCGTTAGGGTTGCCACAGTGGATCATCTTTTTCCATATTACTCTCACTGCACCACTCGGAGTATTTATATCACTGTATCTGAGTGGGGAATCACAGCAGCAGCTGATCGGTAAGAGAATTATCGGTATACAGCATCAAGCCCACTCTGCCTCAGCCACGCAAAATGATTCAAAGCCTTTCCTATGGACCTCGGGTTCAGACACAGTTTCATTCCAAGAACTACAAAGTATAAACGCACTCAATCAAGTGCTCCTTGTAGAACTGTTTGTACTTATAAGTACAATCACCCCACTGTAAACTTGCACTACAGTTAAAATATTGCACAACCTGCACCACTTTATAAAGCACGTATTTAAATATGATGACAATATCTTTTTAAGATGAAATGCAGCAAAATATGTTGATTATATTATACAGATAAAACTTTAACTTGATTTAAATAATCTGTATTGTTAATTTAACATGTGAGGACACGTGCGCAGCACAAGCAAGTTCACGTATTGTTCCTGCATCTCGCTGTATATTTGCTGAGGCTGGCATGACACTGGAAGGACAGACGGATAGAATAATTAAACACGTACTATGAAGATATTTCAATGTTCCTTAAATATTTTGAAGAAGCATCGTTGTAAGCTTACAGATGGCTTAACGCCTATTACAGAGCTGATTGTGTGGCGATTGGGTATTTGGAGAAAGAAAAGTAAGGACAGGAATTGGAGGTTAGTATGTTTGAAAGAGACAGTACTGCTAAAATAAATTATTTCATCGAAGGTAACGTGGTGCAGCAGCATCTTGTGTGAGACATGAGCAATCACTGTGCCACCGTGTTTCCATGTTTAACAACATGCTTTCATTCCAATCATTATGAAAATGATATCATGTATACATCTCAGTATTTTAATTATTCAGAGAGCTGTAATATCACTAATATAATGGATTCTGTGTCCTGTCGGAGAAAGAGAATTAACAGAAGCATGTAGTGATTCACACACATAGAGCACAAAGAAGATCAAATACAAAACAAAGCATTTAACATGCTACTTTAGTTACGATGGGATTTGATAAACTAGTAAATTAAACGATTTTAAGATGAAGTTTATGATGTTCTACTTTAATGACAAAATAAACTACGTGATTAAAGTGGAAATTTCGAGATTAAAGTTGACATTTCGTGCTTTTTCTCACTGTGTGCCTATTTTTTTGTCTGTACCCTAATAAGCTTTCATATGAGACTCAGATGGTGGGCTACAAATCTCCTTTTCACAGCGACTTTGATATGTGACTTCTTTTTGTTTTTGGCACTGTGCGACTTTGTGAACTTGAGCTTTCAAGTTTCTTCATCACGCTATGTCACTCGATCAACTTCCTTTTGTTAAATATACCACTGTTTAAATCAACAAATAATGTGTTTTTCCATTGCCTCCACTTGGTATTCTCTGAAATTTTTATATTTTCCCCGGTGCTTTTCCCATTGTCTTTTCACAGAGCGCTGAGCTTAAGGGCTATTTATATTGATTTGCATATTCAAAGAGGCGTAATTCTGGGAGGAGACAGGGCGGGACAGCAGGCGCGTGCTCGTATGCTACTTTTCATGCTGACTGGGATTTATGTAGTGGAAGGACACGGAAGTTGGAGTACGCACAGATTCCTACATCTAGATTTTTCTGTGTGTAAGCACAGTTTCGGCTTTTGTGCTTACATCATGTTATAGTGCGAATTCTATGCACGCCGTTATGCATGAGGCCACAAGTCTTCCTAGAGCCTACTTTGAAAACTTTAATAAACAAAACTTTATGAAAAGTAAACATTTTCATTTAACTACACTGTTATTAGGAAAGAGCAAAACGTATTAAATAACTATGTACAAAATATAGTAACAAAATAGTTTGGCTAAACAATAATATAGCAACAATGCACCTTAAGGCCATGTCACTATGTGATTTCTCCTGCAGTATTCAGTCATAGACTTCACTCATTTAGTGAGTTGGGTGCAGTCATGACACACTCCTGTGACCACCAATTGTGTCATTTGAAATGCCCAGTGACTTATTGTGACCTCCAGATTTGATTTTGCCATCATAAGGTGGGCTCTGTATGCGTGAGAACTGACAACCAATGATTGTTCACCCAGAAGTGCAACGCATGTAAAGAAGCCAAAAGGAAACAAGCAAGTGTGTGTTTAGGACTCACAAACAAAAGAGAAGCTTTGTCTGATGTTTTGTGTTTTATGTACCATGAATATATAGGAAAAAGTAAGATTGCAGAACCATAGTCAGGCAGCCAAGAAAAGGGGTCAGCTTACTCTAGTTTGGAAAGGTGAAAATGTGCTGAAAACATTTAACAAACATGTAATTTGAAATTCTCAGGAGACAAGCTCAGCAACAGCAGTCGTCAAGTCTGACATCCCTCCAACTTGAAGCTGGGCAATGTGATGAGGGCTTTATTTTATAGAATGTGCGTGTGTGGTGAGAAGTGAATATGTGGTGCATAAATGATTTCACTTAAAGGAAAAATGAGACAAATAAGAAAAATAATTTAGTACAACATTTTTCTTTTTTCAAGAAATGCCAACATGGGAGATTAGAGCAATACTGGTACACATACCAGAACAATTCTGTCATTGGCTTATTGCCTTGGGGTAGACCAAGTTTGCGATTATATTCCCCGAGCCTACAGTGCCCCCATGGGGCAATTCAGCATGACTGGCAGTGGGACTATTTATAGACTTTGCTCTGATAGAAGCTACCGTTATCATCCTTATCTACGTACTTCAGGATGACGTGTGGATTATAACATGCTGAGGCCACTAGTAAAGTCACAAAGTCAATGGCTCAAATGTCTATCAATACTTTAAAGTTTGGATTGTTTAAGACACAATCTATTTTCAATAATACTTTGCTGATCGCTGACTTTATTATGGACACTAGGTTGGACTGTTTATGTCTTACGGAAACTTGGCAGCAACCAGGCAATTGTTTTCATTTAGACCAAGCATTCCCATCAGGATTTGTGTATATTTCTAAATCCCATTTCTTGGGAGAGGAGGTGGTCTTGAAAAATAATATTGGGAAAACTAAAACTATCACTGGTGAATCTTCCTGATTTTTCTTCTTTTGAACTGCTGGCTAACAAAACCTGTTGTCAGTTACTTACTATAATTGCTGTTTTATATAGATCTCGTAAGCTTTCAAGTACTTTTACTGCAGAATTTTCTACTGCATTAATGACTCGGTGTGCCATGTCTTCAAATGTCATCCTTATTTGTGATTTTAATATACCCTTTGATAATTCAACTAATACATTTACAATGGATTTTAATGACATTCTTGAATGTTTTAATTATCTCATAACAAAGGTCATATTTTAGATTTAGTTTGCTGCTCTGGTATCATACCTCATAGTCTCCTCTTTATTACATTACTGACCATAAAATGATTATGTTTGATATTATCCTACTTCTTAGTAAATCACAGGTTTGGTAAGTTATTAAATTTTATGATATTAAGCATGTAGATCCTGAGAATTTTATTGGTTTACTTAACCTACAGCCTGTTTTTCCTCTTACTGTCACTATAACAGAGTTAGTAGATCACTATAATGCTGTTCTGTCTACTGCTTTCAATACGTTGGCTCCTTTAAAAACACGGACTGTTTCATTTACTCCTACTGCTCGCTTAGAACTATGGGCTGGCGGCTGGAACTTCTGTTTAAGAAAACTGGTTTTGTACATAGGGAATGTACTTAGATAATATGTTAAACTACTAAAATGCTCAATTGTAACTTATAAACTTCTATATCTTAAATAGGCTAATTGTTCCAGTTGAGATTTTATAAATGATTTCAAAGCCTAGTCAGATGAGACTGGTCAGAATAACAATAAGTTAATGTCTGTATTTCAGAATGACCTGTTTAAAGATTTAGAAGATGAAGTGGCAAGTTATGACATTGGAGAGGTTTTGGATGATGTTATTCAGTTTTGGGACACAATATGATAAAAGAGGATATTATACTGCAAATAAGGTTATTCTCAGGAATCAGTTTCTTAATACCAAAATCAGGCACTCCCCTCAAGAACTGGCTAAAGGAGAAGACCCAGAAACCCCATACTGGGCAGGATAAAATTTTGGTTTCAGGATCATTGGGGGCATTTGAATTGCTCTTTTGTAAGAACTCATCATCACCAGTTTGCCTTGGGAAGTTTTGACAGGAGCTTCTCCTCTAGAAAACATAGTTTCAAGGGTCACTTCTTCACCAAGATAATATATTGATTCTGAGAGATGCCGTAAATTGTATTTTAAGTTAATTAGTTACTCTGCAGTTATTGTAATTATGAATATGTTTATGTGTGATTGGGATCTTTGATTCACAGCCACAATGCTTAGGATAATCCCTGTCCTGTGCTTGGTACAGCTAGCATATCACCCAGAATTAGATGTGAGTTTGACAATATGTATGTATTTTGCTATTTATATTTTATTGTTTCATGTGTTCCCTTTCTGAGGTATAACATTGATAATGTTGTACTTTCAAAAAGTAATAAATGATATTTACTGATAAATCACATTTATTTACATTAAACTGGGTAAACTCATATTCAAAAACCCTTTAAATGAAACGTTTGATATAATTGGAAGAGCAGAAGGGAAGCATTTCAGGAGTTTAAATTGCATATTTCATATGTACCTTGACTGTATTTCAGTGAAAGTTTATTTCACTATCTTGACATACTTACATTTTATCATATGCTTTTCAAGAAATATATTTTTAACATAATATATTAAACTACTATAATGTTTAATTTGTTTTAATAAGGCATTTTCTACTAATTAGGGTAAAGTATTGAAAATTAGCAATTTACACGTTCTGGGCGCTTAAAGAGTTTTTTTCTATACTTTTGAAGCTGCAAGTTTTCTGAATAAATTATCAGTTTAACTAACTATTTTTATATGTAATACAGTGCCTTTAAAACACTTTTTCGACCTTGGAAGATTTCACATTTTACTGTTACATAACAGTGAATCACATGGCATTTAATTTGATTTTTTACATTAATCAGCTGAAAAAGACTATTTAATGTCAAAGTGAAAGCAGATCTCTGCAAAACAGTCTAAATAAATTACAAATATAAAAACAAAATAATGAATTACAATGTATTTACTCTCTTTAACATGACACACCTAAATCATCACTGGTGCAGCCAATTGGTTTTAGATATCACATCGTCGGGTCATTGCAGATTACCTGTCTGGGATTTCAGTTAACTGTAGAGTAAAGTCAACTGATCTGTATGGACCATCATTGTGGTGGACTAACTAAATAATGAAGACAAAAGCAAACTCTAACCAACTACATGACTGAAAAGCACAAACTTAGTCAAATAAATATCCAAGTCTCTGAATATCCCTTGGGGTCCAGTTAAATGAGTCATTAAAAATGGAAAGAGAAAAGCATAGCTGGAAATCTGCCGGAGATTGAGAATGTAAACAGAAGACTAGTGAGGGAGGCCACCAAGAGACCTCTGATAGCTTTGAAGGACTTACAAAGTACTGTGACTGAGACTGGAGAGACTGTGCATACAACAACTGTTGTGTGGGTGCTACACCAGTGGACAATTAATGAGAGGCAAGCAAAGAGAAACCCACTGTTTAAAACACAAACACACACACAAAGAGTTTGTCAGAAGGCACATGAGAGTCTCTGGAGTCACCAGAAGGAAGGTTCTATGGTCTAATGAGACCAAAATTGAGCTTCTGGTCACCAAATTAAACTCCATGTTTGAACACTGCATGTCATCAAAACAAGCTACAAGCAGATAAAGAAAATTTACAATGCATTTTGTAAACTAGGCCTGACAATAGTTGGCAGTCTTTGTAGAATTAGTTGATTTCTGGATGCTGTAAAAGTTCTATACATACCAAAAGATACCATACCAGAGAAATTGCTGGATTTATTTATATGTCAAAAATATTTTCTCTTTTTTACTGTGGCCCATTACAAGCTGCACTTATTCAAAGATTTAGGATCGCCTCTAAATTGAGATACCACAGCTTTGCACGAAGATGAGGAATGTATGTGGCTTGGATTCCTTACCTTTGGAGCAGCCTTGAAATTGTATGAATTGTCAAACTAACAATTGTCTAGTCTGCTCTACTAAACTACTCACCAAGAATAAATGTCCTAGCCAGACAAAGGAGATGAGAATTTGTGCACATTAATTATTTTGTTTCAAACTATTTTCTTCTTTCTATTTCTCTGTTTGCATTATCATGCACAATAAACATCAAGAAGGCCATAAATCATTTAGTAGTTGCTACTACATTAAAAGATAAATTGGTTAGAGCTGCTTCTTTATATCTCAAGTCCAGGGTTCAAACCATGGCCCAGACATTCTTCATGGTGAGATTGCATGATTTCTGCATTTTGTATTGTTTTCTCATTTTCATTGTTTTGTGTTTTTGTGACAAACAGGTACATGCAAGAGTGAAATGGAAGGTCTACAGGACGGTAGTGAGACCAGCTTTGTTATATGGGTTGGAGACGGTGGCACAGGCCAGAAAGCAGGAGACAGAGCTAGGGAAGGCAGAGTTGAAGATGTTAAGATTTGCACTGGGTATGATGAGGATGGACAGGATTATAAATGAGTACATTAGAGGGTCAGCTCAGGTTGGACAGTTGGGAGACAAAGTCAGAGGCGAGATTGCGTTGGTTTGGAATTGTGCAGAGTAGAGATGCTGGGTATATTGGGAAAAGGATATTAAGGATGGAGTTGCTGGGCAAGAGGAAAAGAGGAAGGTCTAAGAGAAGGTTTATGGATGTGGTAAAGAGGACATGCAATTGGTGGGTGTAACAGAGCCAGATGCAGAGGACAGGAAGATATGGAAAAAGATGATCGCTCCATTGTGCCAACCCCTAACGGAATCAGCCGAAAGAAGAAGAAAAATAAGTAATATAGGGTTATATTCCAATACCAGCACCACATATTATATTTCATATACATTTTTGATTCATGTGATGACTATATGTACACTTTCTTCTAGATTCCACGTAAGCCTGCTACCTCACTTCGGTGCTAATATCAAAACAGACTAGCTATGGTGTTTTTCACCCAGTCACTTCAAAATGTGCCCAGATTTACAGTAAACGATGGTTGTGGTGTGCAAAATCTGCAATTTTAGTCTATATTTTCATTATATTTTGCTCAAGCCAAACAAGATGAAATTAAATACAGGACACTTGCATGGGTCGTTTAACATTAAAACATTGTGTTTTCCTGAATTGTACCACAGATCCATCTGTTTGAATTGAGCAGGAATTCTGGAGAAGCCTCAAGATGTATTGATGATTTTATAACCTGTGAAGGGAAAGGCACCAGAACTAAATCGGTTCACTGCTTGGGAAAGGAAGGCTCATAAAACATCAAAAACTGTATTGTTTGGGAAATGGACTACTCTAACAGATTAAAGGGTTTGAGCAAAGTCATCCATCATATTGACAGCCAGCTAATCAGAGTATGTAATAATCACGTTGCGAAACCCCATGGAAATTTTATAATAAATATGTCTCATCTGAGAGCGATGTCAGAAGTAGAAGAGGAAAACAGCGATGACAGAAGAGCGACGTCAGAAGAGAGCGCCAGCAACGTGCTGCTATTTCCAACTGATCGTCAGCAAAGCATCTCATGAACAACTTCGAGGGCTAAATCACAAGTCTGCCTAGGACATTCTATCTTTCAACATCTTTAACTTTTCGTAAACTTTTTCTAAAGACGATATATATCCAGACTTTGCTATCTACATTTTCTTTCATGCTTTTCTCTAATTGTACTATTTGTCTTTAATTAATACTACGTTTCTTTTAACTTTCTATACTTTGTCTTCATATCTAGAGTGATTGAGATAACAATGTAATTGTTTAATAGCACCTGGAGCAGGAAGGAAGTGCCATATGATCCAAACTGCAAGGTTTATTGAGCTGCAGACGAAGAGCTCTGGTCCAATAATCAACAGTGTGTTGAAGTTAAATATTTACTGGTGGTGGTGTGGTAGCACCTGTCTTGCAGTAATGGAGTCAAGCAACAAAGTCAAGTCCCTGGTGTTCCCTGCCTGGAGTTTGCATGTTTTCCTGGTGGGTTTCCTTCGGTTCACTCCAGTTTCCATCCAAAGTCATGCATATTTAGGGATTTGGTGATGCAAAATTGACACGTGTGTATGCGTGTGTTCGTATTGCCCCCTGCGATGAGCTGGCGCCACGTCCAGGGATTGTTCCTGGCTCGGTGCTATGGTTGCTGGGAAGGGTGTTCCATCCTGGATGGATGGAATAATCAAACATGTATAATAAAGACTTTTCAATGTTCCTTCACAGGTTTTAAGAATCATTGTTCTAAGTTTCCAGCTGGTTTCACATTCTACATTTATTTTGTGGCGACAGGTTATGTAGAGAAAGAAAACAGAAAGATAAGAAGTGGGGTTGGCAAGTTTTCTAGAGACAGAACGGCTGCAATGAAGAAAGCCCATCCAGAATGAAACCCATCAGCAAGACACGTAAACTTCAGGCAGGGAACACCTGGGACGTGACCCTCTTAGTGACAGGCAGCAGCGCTACACAAAGTTAACAATTTATCTGAAAATGTGGTTTTCCGTTACCAGTTGGGTGAATGCTGGTGTGATTTTATTGTTGTGGGATCTTGTTTTTGTTGTTTTGTTGCGGGACCTTCCGAGTTTATTTTTCTCCTGAACCTTTTGGAGATGTCAGTTGTTTGGGGATCTACCTGCAGTTGTTCCATTGCCTTCAGCAAAGATCTCGCTGGCCGTCTCGGTTTGCATGAGCCCTCGCTGCTCATGACACTTCGGTCTGACCCCATATACCGTAAGTTGCAACTTTCTTTCGGTTTTGTTAGGTTGTCGTCCGTTCTGCCGTGGGGCTGGCTGGCTAACGTGTTTCTGAAAATTTGTGCCAAGGTGGCATGTTGGGGAGCAGGTGGCCGCATGAAGTGTGACTATTTTTATTTTATACAATTTTTTCTGGATCTGATCCCCTGTTCTTCAGCTTATGGTCTAAAATGTGTGCATTTTCATTTCACTTGCTTATTCATTTGTTGAGTTGAGGAGTTTGAATTGGACGCCTTGCCTAGTAGCTGGATTATATAATCTATATGTTGCTCTAAGAATTTTAAGACTGCCCCGCTATATACATCACCGTTCTCATCAGAGGCTGCACTGGAGTATGCCCTCCGGTTCTCTGGCCATCAGATTAATTACTACCATCTATTCTGCTATTGGATTTTCTCTCTGTGGATCAAGTGTAAGGGGTGGAGGAGTTAACTTTGATAGCCTTCGCCACTTCAATACTCACGTATGATAAAGACCAATCAAAAGACTGTGAAACACCTTCAAACTGCTCTGTGAAGATGGCCTTAATGAACCTTCAGTCTGTAGCCAACAAATCATTTATTTTAAATGACTTTTTACGTCTTGCAACCTGAACTTTCTAATTATGTCAGAGACTTGGTTAAGTGCTTGCAACCCAAATTTATTTCCATGATCTCTCCCCACCTGCTTGTACCTTTTTAGTTCACCTACTGTAGAATTGCTGATCGAGGGGTGGGGTTGGTACTATTTTTCAGAATCGTTTAAATTGTAGACTTATGACTGTAGGCAATTTCTCCTGTTTTGAGACTCAGCTGTTTAAAATTGATTTTAAAATGCACGTTTGTGAGTAATTATGGTCTGTGCATCGGCAGCTGCATCTTCCACTGAAAATTGTTGATATGCTTTGTGCCAAGTCTAGTTTTGCAAAAACTCTTCCTTTTGCTTATGTAGTAAGTATCTGATTGATGAATGGAATCTGGTATGGGTGCTTCTGTAATGCCTTATTAATTGTGGATTTGTAGTCAGCACATATTCGAACCTTACCATTCGATTTTAATACTGGAACAATGGGGGTGGCCAAAACTGGGTGAGTTACCAAAACTAGTGCACCCTGATTCACTACACGATCAAGCTCTATTTCTATTTATGGGTGGAGAGCAACAGCAACAGGTCTTGGTTTTAAACATATAGGTGCTACATTTGGGTCCAACTGAAAAGAGATTGGTGCACCCTTAAATTTGGCCAAACGCCTTTCAAACTCACAAATAAAGTCTTTAAGAACTGTCTGTATTGGGTCTGTGGCAAGGTTGTGTATTCCTGTTAACTGAATACCTAGAGGTTTAAACCACTCTACACCAAGTAGACTGGCCTTTTGTCCCTTAACAACAATAAGGTGTGAATAACCTGTCCTTCCTATAATGTACCTTGACTGAGCAGGTACCCAGCACAGTAACACTGTGTTTGTTATAATTCACAAGCATTCACTGGCCATAATGCATGGTAGGTCTCCTCTGAGATTAACAAATGCTGACATCGTGAGTCCACTTCCATCTTGCATGGAACTCCTTGTAATGTGACAAGAGTATAAGTCTTGTGTCTGGTTGTACAAGCTCCCACACCGTTGATGATTTCTGCAGAATATACACTTGTATCAGGTCCATTTTCAAACCTCTCTGCGATGCCCTGCCTCTTTCTTTTACTTTGTGAGATGCACTTGCACTTACTGGCTTGCCTTTCTCTGGATAAGACCCTGTCACATACTCTCTGTAGATGCCCCAGGCGCTTACATTTATCACACACAACATCTCTGAAAAACAAATATCACATCTGTGATTTCCCCACAACTATTGCAATTTCCTTGAGATGGGTTCAAAGTGTCTGAGTTTAGGGAATAAGATTTTGCTTTTGGGTCTCTATTTAGCAGCTGATGAGTGTCTGATGTGCACAATTTAATAGATGATTCAATTTATTTTGACTGTAGTGATGCAGCCTAATATCCAAGTGCTTCTTCCAGAGCTATAAGGCAAAGGTTAAGTTTGATTTCGCTAAGAGCCACCTCTAACGAGACTCATCTCTGACTCCTCATACGAGTCTGTCTCTCAGCAGGCCGGATTTGAAATGTCAGACTCTTCAAAGTGGCCTGATAATGCCATTCCGTGAATATCCTGGAAAAGACTGTTTATTTTGTGAACTCTGAATATTACAATTTGCACCAAAACACACATAAACAACAAGAACGAAAGTTAAGAGAAAAAAAAAACCCTATTGGAATTATACATGTAAACAAACATCACCAACCATTGGCAAGAATTAACACTAGACAATAAATCACAAATATAATGCCTAACTACAAATCAGGTCTGTTTTGGAAGATCTGTGTCCACATTAAAACTGCACTTTACTTACCTAACACTTGAAGTGCAACACTTCCACTCGCAGTCACACCCTCAGTAGTTATGATGCTCACGCTGTACTGTCCCGAGTCACGTAGTGTCAGTCTGAAGAGCGACAGAGATCCTGTCATTGTGTTCAGATGGGCTCTCCCTTCATACCCCACTCCGTATGAAACTGCACCACCCGTCCAAATCACCACATTGTTAGTAATGTTTACCGTCCAGGTCACAGCCTGTAACACGGCATTTGAAGGATTAAGTGAAAGGTTTAATGTCACAACGCCGCCTACCCATCCAAAAACGGGGCTTGTGGGAATAGTGAGAGTCAAACTGAATACCCTGTGGGAAAGGAGAAAAAAGGAAGACTTAAAATAAGTTTTTTAAAAAAACCTGGTACAATGTGACTGGGAGTGTAAATGGAGCATGTGGATCAATTATGATCTTCTTCTTACTTGAATGGAGAGCCACGGAGAGAACAGCACAGACGGTGGCTTTCATTCGCAGCTCCATCTCGGACTGGCAACTGGTAACTGCAGTGGTGACTTCTAACAAGTGAAATCAACACAGCAGGGAGTGAAGTGGACAAACACGGAAGAGTCGCCATTACATTTGAAAATGCAGGCATGTTTTTAATGAGGTGTTTTTTTTAGTATATTCTGCTGCAAATGTAAGGTTTTATGTTTTTGTGTGCATTAGTGCTGAATGGGCTCCAGCGTACTAGCATTGTAATTAGAATTAAGCCTGTCATACACGTCTGTTATTACAATATTATTTATATAGCCCTGTAATATTAAAGGGTCTGTTAAATTAAAGACATAATGGAGAAATTAAAGTTTGAGCAACAGTTATAACATTCTCAGAATCGGTCAATGAATAATAAACTTAAAAAGGTAATTTTAAATAAAAAATATTTACTGTTTTATAGTTAATTTAATAAATCCTGCAATTCGTTTCTTGTGACAACTTTGGTAGGGCATGATCAGCTTAGTAAAGATTACTTGGTGATAGATACAATGGTTTAGGGGGACTTTATTTTAAAATTGGTGCTTAACATGTGTATTAGATTTGGTGAAGAGCTGGAACACAGTGTATTTGCAAGGGTAAAAAAAATAACGATTATTCCCACACTGGAAAAACTAAACCATGGATAGACAAACCTATTGTACCTCTAACGTTTTTTTCTAGTACATTGGATTGATATGGCCACTTGTGATACCGATTCTACCTTAAAATTTCTTTGACAGATTTATTTCATGGTTTATTTATGCTAACATCTAGGCTCCAGCTGTGTCATGTATTGAATGTGCACAGCCCGTATGTTTTACACAGTTTCTCAAAGTTACTGTAATTAACTGACTTTATAGTTACATTAGGTCTCTATCATCATTAATCCATTATTAAACATGTTAACCAGTTCAGGATTATGAGGGTTGGAGCCTATCATGGCTGGAGTTAACACTACTGGCACCAGTCACACACACCAACACGTGTGCATACATGCTTAAACATACTGGTTCTTTAATTACACTTTACTGGGTTGTGTGGTTCCTCCTAGAACCATTGGTTGATAAAGAATTATTTAATTACAGGGAAGAGTTTTAAAATATGAAATAAGTTCATTGGGGTTTGAAACTTTTCCTAATATGTGGACAAAACATAAATCTTTAATTAGTAGAAGGCTACCAAGCAGGATATGGCAGATCAAGAAAGCCTGAAGTTAGCCTGTGTTATATGCAACAAGAGTCCTTTTTATAATTGGGGAAATAATTTTTATTTCACAGATCTTATCATCTCTTCATGGGTATTCATTGAATATGTTATGGACTATAAATGAAAAGTTCTTTCTGGAACCTTTTATATAGATTTTCCTTTTAGGAACCAAAAATTATTAAAAAATTATTTCCCTATGGCATCACTTAAAGAGAGGAAGTGATTAAAATACCATCCATCATCCAACCCGCTATATCCCAACCACAGGGTCATGAGGGTCTGCTGGAGCCATTCCCAGCCAACACAGGGCACAAGGCAGGAAACAAACCATGGGCAGGGCACCAACCCACCACAGGGCCCATACACACGGGACAATTTAGGATCGCCAATGCTCCTAACCTGCATGTCTTTGGACTGTGGGAGGAAACCGAGTACCCAGAGGAAACTGACGCAGACACGGGAAAACATGCAAACTCCATGCAGGAGGACCCGGAAGCAAACCCGGTCTCCTAACTGCGAGGCAGCAGCACTACCCACAGCGCCACCGTGCCCTGATTAAAATATGCTAAACTAAATATCTTTATAACAGCTTGTACCGCTAACCCCGGCAAACAACTAAACCCGAGTTAAGACGATTAGAAAACTGCTAGTATAAAGCAGTTCAATATCTAAAATCTATCGGGCAACGTAACCAACGCTCGTCGTTTTATTGACCCCCACCACCAG
Source organism: Polypterus senegalus (assembly GCF_016835505.1). Lineage (NCBI taxonomy): Eukaryota > Metazoa > Chordata > Cladistia > Polypteriformes > Polypteridae > Polypterus > Polypterus senegalus. The sequence goes on from NW_024386621.1 coordinate 16,881, forward strand.
TCCCAGCTTAGCATTAACAACAAGCCATATCACCAAATAAAGAAGAAGCAAAAACAAATATATTATTTTACATATATAAAGAAAACAAACAAACAAATACATAGCAATCAAACCCCGACTGTCCTTATTGTTCAGGGCAAAGAGAAACCCTAATGGAATATGCCGCTGTCGAGTCGATAACAACAAAGTTTAATCCTATCGGTCCAAGATATTTGTCAGCGAAATCAAAGAAGAAGAGTCCGTCTTCAGACGCCCTCCCTAGCGCCGCTGAGTCTTCAAAAAGATAAAAGAACTTGTTCCAGTAGATACTTTTCTTGGCGCTACCTTGTCACTTCTCTTTGCTCCACCACAAGATGTCTCCCTTTCTCCCCTTCTTTTCTGGTTTTTAAGCTTTCAACACCAACCACCCTGACCGAGTTATGACCTCCCCCTTAAAGGTGTATTTACAGCAATGCACCCAAAGAGGCAGCAACTGCCCACAGAATAATAGCACATGTGGCATCCGCTACAAGCTGACATTTTATTTTAAATTCAAATTCTTTCTTTTTGTATATTAGTATTTATGTTCTTCACTTCAGGAGCACATGTAAAGACTGCATCTGGTATAAATATAATTTTTATTTGTTATTAGAGAGGATTTGAAGATATGTAAGTTTGCTATTCTTTTTGTCTCTAATTTTTAAAGTAGAAGTTTATCTGTGCCTCAGTTAAATCTGAATTTAGCTTTAGCTGTGTATTTATTAAAGGAACTATTATTTAGGAAAGACATGACACTGTTTCATTTCAGACAAGAAAATATGTAAAGGAGAAGGTGCAAATATTCGATTGGACAACTGAGTCACACATGCATTATTGCACAGGACACCTTGAAATTCATAGTGGTATGTAAACACTTTGCTAAATGCTGGACACACCTTTTGTATAACAATTATAATTTAAAGAGACAGCTGGAAATGTTTAAAAACAACCTTCACAAATATGTGTGGTGTACAAAGAAAACTGATAAAGTGAAAATGACATTAAAAAGGTAACTGAATAGTTATGCTATGACGAAATAGGAGACAGTTAAGGGTAATTTGTGTTGGTTTAAGGCAGGGGTCTCGAACACGCCACACGAGCTACTGGTAGCTCAGAACCCCTTCCAAGTAGCTCGCCAAAGGGCTAATGAATCCTACATAAATTTGAAAACTTAATTAGTCAAAGTAGGGGTGGATGATATTTCCAAAAAATCATATCACGATCCGTTTAACACAAAATTACGATCCACAATCTGAATTGCAATCTATCTTTTCAATGTGGCATACACTTAGGAGAATATCCGGATTCAAACTCATCAAGACCTAAGTAACACTTTATTTTAGATATCAAACAAAGTTGAATTCAATTATACGCTCATTTGCTAGCTAAGCGGAGTTAAGGAACATGCCTTGAAGCTGGCAAGTCAGTGAGGAAGACCCCTCCCTTCGGCCCATTGCATGGAACTCAGATTTGCGCAAATAAATCGGTACCAAAGCGAACTATGATACATAGCAAAATGAGAGAAGTTACACAATTAACCAGAATGTTCAAGCAAATTATAGAAAAAAACCTGATCTAAATTCATTAAATAGTTCTCTCATGAAAAGTGGACAGACATACATACAGACAGACAGACATCGGATTTCATATACAGGTAAAATTCTGTTACAATGAATATCTTTACAACAAAGTATTTTTATGGTTCCAACAGTTTGCTCATATGACACGAGTCTATAGAAATCTTGTTACTGTGAAATACATTCAGCAGATACTTTCATTACAACGAAGTGCCCAAAACACATCGAAATGCCTGAATGAATCATCTACAGAGTAGTTAGTTCTGTGGTAGCAGCTCAGTTGTGAACAATGATCCCCAAAAGAAATATTTAAAAAAATTCTTTCTTTAAACTTTCCTCGTACTGTTTTTTTTTTTTTTTTTGCTGTTTTGTTTTCTGTGGTTTTCAGTGATACCTTTTGCTTATCGCTATCAACATTTGAAAAACATCCATTGGAAATTAACTCATTGTCACACTCCTATAGAAATGGCAGACACGAAAAATGACAACAGTTCCTATTAAAAATAAAACTTTAATTTTTGCGGTTTTCGGTTCGGCAAAAGAAAGAAGATATTGCCAGTGAATTTGGAATTTTGCCATCGACACTATCAACTTTCTTGCAAGACCGAGCAAAAAAGAAGAAAAAATCTCGGGTTGCAAGCATTATTTGAACTGCTGCATTTGAAGACACTAAAAAAGCAGTTTTTATGTGGTTCAGTGATGCTTGTTCAAGAAACATTCCTATTAATGCGGCACACATTCAAGAAAATGTGAGGTTTCTAAACTCTTTTGGGACCTCGACCAACTGGACAACACGCGTCTATGGAAGTCTATGGAAGACTGCTTATCCGTTGCGGGCAACAGTAGCCTCAACGCTCTGCTGTGGCTCACCAGCAAAGCAAACAGAAAAAGATCTTGATGGGTCATGCAAGGTACATTGTAAATGCAGGGAAAAGTATTACTTGGCCACTAACCTGGGGCCTCATGCATAACACCATGTGTACAACTCACAATATAACATGATGTAAGCACAAAAGCGAAATGTCCTTACGCAGAAAAATCCAGATGCATAAATCTGTGCTGCTCGCCAACTTCCACGTTCTTCCGCTACATAAATCCCGGTCAGCGTGAAAAGTAAGCGTGCACAGCTGCTGTCCCGCTCCAACTTCTCCCAGAATTATGCCTCTTTGAATATGCAAATTAATATAAATAGCCCTTCAGTTCAGTGTTCTGTGAAAAGACAATGGGAAAAGCAAGAGGGAAAATTGAAGAATTTCAGTGAATACCAAGTGGAGGCAAGGAAAAGATCTCTATTTGTTGTTTTTAACAGTGGTATAAACAACAAAAGGAAGTTGATCGACTGACATAGCATGTCAGAGAAACTTCGAAAGTTCAAGTTCACAAAGTCGAACAGTGCCCGAAATAAAAAGAAGTTGTCAGATATCAAAGTCGTTGTGAAAAGCGAGTCATAGCCCACCATCTGAGTGTCATATGAACGCTCATTAGGATACAGAGAAAAAAAAGGCACACAGTGGGGAAAAAAGCATGAAATGTCAACTTCAATCTCGAAATTTCCACTTTAATCATGTAGTTTATTTTGTCATTAAAGTAGAGCATCATAAAGCGTCATCTTAAAATCGTTTAATTAACCAGTTTCTCAAATCACATCGTAATTAAAGCAGCATGTTAACTGCTTTGTTTTGTATGTGTTCTTCTACGTCCTCTATGTGTGTGAATCACTACGTGCTTCTTAAACCGGCTCTCTTCCTCCAACAGGACACAGAATCCATTACATTCATGATATTACAGCTCTGAATAACTAAAATACTGAGATGTATACGTGATCTCATTTTCATGATGATAGGAGGTTACACCAGTGGACAATTAATGAGAGGCAAGCAAAGAGAAACCCACTGTTTAAAACACAAACACACACACAAAGAGTTTGTCAGAAGGCACATGAGAGTCTCTGGAGTCACCAGAAGGAAGGTTCTATGGTCTAATGAGACCAAAATTGAGCTTCTGGTCACCAAATTAAACTCCATGTTTGAACACTGCATGTCATCAAAACAAGCTACAAGCAGATAAAGAAAATTTACAATGCATTTTGTAAACTAGGCCTGACAATAGTTGGCAGTCTTTGTAGAATTAGTTGATTTCTGGATGCTGTAAAAGTTCTATACATACCAAAAGATACCATACCAGAGAAATTGCTGGATTTATTTATATGTCAAAAATATTTTCTTTTTTACTGTGGCCCATTACAAGCTGCACTTATTCAAAGATTTAGGATCGCCTCTAAATTGAGATACCACAGCTTTGCACGAAGATGAGGAATGTATGTGGCTTGGATTCCTTACCTTTGGAGCAGCCTTGAAATTGTATGAATTGTCAAACTAACAATTGTCTAGTCTGCTCTACTAAACTACTCACCAAGAATAAATGTCCTAGCCAGACAAAGGAGATGAGAATTTGTGCACATTAATTATTTTGTTTCAAACTATTTTCTTCTTTCTATTTCTCTGTTTGCATTATCATGCACAATAAACATCAAGAAGGCATAAATCATTTAGTAGTTGCTACTACATTAAAAGATAAATTGGTTAGAGCTGCTTCTTTATATCTCAAGTCCAGGGTTCAAACCATGGCCCAGACATTCTTCATGGTGAGATTGCATGATTTCTGCATTTTTGTATTGTTTTCTCATTTTCATTGTTTTGTGTTTTTGTGACAAACAGGTACATGCAAGAGTGAAATGGAAGGTCTACAGGACGGTAGTGAGACCAGCTTTGTTATATGGGTTGGAGACGGTGGCACAGGCCAAAAAGCAGGAGACAGAGCTAGGGAAGGCAGAGTTGAAGATGTTAAGATTTGCACTGGGTATGATGAGGATGGACAGGATTATAAATGAGTACATTAGAGGGTCAGCTCAGGTTGGACAGTTGGGAGACAAAGTCAGAGAGGCGAGATTGCGTTGGTTTGGAATTGTGCAGAGTAGAGATGCTGGGTATATTGGGAAAAGGATATTAAGGATGGAGTTGCTGGGCAAGAGGAAAGAGGAAGGTCTAAGAGAAGGTTTATGGATGTGGTAAAAGAGGACATGCAATTGGTGGGTGTAACAGAGCCAGATGCAGAGGACAGGAAGATATGGAAAAAGATGATCGCTCCATTGTGCCAACCCCTAACGGAATCAGCCGAAAGAAGAAGAAAAATAAGTAATATAGGGTTATATTCCAATACCAGCACCACATATTATATTTCATATACATTTTTGATTCATGTGATGACTATATGTACACTTTCTTCTAGATTCCACGTAAGCCTGCTACCTCACTTCGGTGCTAATATCAAAACAGACTAGCTATGGTGTTTTCACCCAGTCACTTCAAAATGTGCCCAGATTTACAGTAAACGATGGTTGTGGTGTGCAAAATCTGCAATTTTAGTCTATATTTTCATTATATTTTGCTCAAGCCAAACAAGATGAAATTAAATACAGGACACTTGCATGGGTCGTTTAACATTAAAACATTGTGTTTTCCTGAATTGTACCACAGATCCATCTGTTTGAATTGAGCAGGAATTCTGGAGAAGCCTCAAGATGTATTGATGATTTTATAACCTGTGAAGGGAAAGGCACCAGAACTAAATCGGTTCACTGCTTGGGAAAGGAAGGCTCATAAAACATCAAAAACTGTATTGTTTGGGAAATGGACTACTCTAACAGATTAAAGGGTTTGAGCAAAGTCATCCATCATATTGACAGCCAGCTAATCAGAGTATGTAATAATCACGTTGCGAAACCCCCATGGAAATTTTTATAATAAATATGTCTCATCTGAGAGCGATGTCAGAAGTAGAAGAGGAAAACAGCGATGACAGAAGAGCGGCGCCAGAAGAGAGCGCCAGCAACGTGCTGCTATTTCCAACTGATCGTCAGCAAAGCATCTCATGAATAACTTCGAGTGCTAGATCACAAGTTGCCTAGGGCATCTATCTTTAACATCTTTAACTTTTCGTAAACTTTTTCTAAAGACGATATATATCCAGACTTTGCTATCTACATTTTCTTTCATGCTTTCTCTAATTGTACTATTTGTCTTTAATTAATACTACGTTTCTTTTAACTTTCTATACTTTGTCTTCATATCTAGAGTGATTGAGATAACAATGTAATTGTTTAATAGCACCTGGAGCAGGAAGGAAGTGCCATATGATCCAAACTGCAAGGTTTATTGAGCTGCGGACGAAGAGCTCTGGTCCAATAATCAACAGTGTGTTGAAGTTAAATATTTACTGGTGGTGGTGTGGTAGCACTTGTCTTGCAGTAATGGAGTCAAGCAACAAAGTCAAGTCCCTGGTGTTCCCTGCCTGGAGTTTGCATGTTTTCCTGGTGGGTTTCCTTCTGTTCACTCCAGTTTCCATCCAAAGTCATGCATATTTAGGGATTTGGTGATGCAAAATTGACACGTGTATGTGTGTGTTCGTATTGCCCCCTGATGCAGCTGGCGCCACGTCCAGGGATTGTTCCTGGCTCGGGTGCTATGGTTGTTGGGAAGGGTGTTCCATCCTGGATGGATGGAATAATCAAACATGTATAATAAAGACTTTTCAATGTTCCTTCACAGGTTTTAAGAATCATTGTTCTAAGTTTCCAGCTGGTTTCACATTCTACATTTATTTTGTGGCGACAGGTTATGTAGAGAAAGAAAACAGAAAGATAAGAAGTGGGGTTGGCAAGTTTTCTAGAGACAGAACGGCTGCAATGAAGAAAGCCCATCCAGAATGAAACCCATCAGCAAGACACGTAAACTTCAGGCAGGGAACACCTGGGGACGTGACCCTCTTAGTGACAGGCAGCAGCGCTACACAAAGTTAACAATTTATCTGAAAATGTGGTTTTCCGTTACCAGTTGGGTGAATGCTGGTGTGATTTTATTGTTGTGGGATCTTGTTTTTGTTGTTTTGTTGCGGGACCTTCCGAGTTTATTTTTCTCCTGAACCTTTTGGAGATGTCAGTTGTTTGGGGATCTACCTGCAGTTGTTCCATTGCCTTCAGCAAAGATCTCGCTGGCCGTCTCGGTTTGCATGAGCCCCTCGCTGCTCATGACACTTCGGTCTGACCCCATATACCGTAAGTTGCAACTTTCTTTCGGTTTTGTTAGGTTGTCTGTCCGTTCTGCCGGGGCTGGCTGGCTAACGTGTTTCTGAAAATTTGTGCCAAGGTGGCATGTTGGGGAGCAGGTGGCCGCATGAAGTGTGACTATTTTTATTTTATACAATTTTTTCTGGATCTGATCCCCTGTTCTTCAGCTTATGGTCTAAAATGTGTGCATTTTCATTTCACTTGCTTATTCATTTGTTGAGTTGAGGAGTTTGAATTGGACGCCTTGCCTAGTAGCTGGATTATATAATCTATATGTTGCTCTAAGAATTTTAAGACTGCCCCGCTATATACATCACCGTTCTCATCAGAGGCTGCACTGGAGTATGCCCTCGGTTCTCTGGCCATCAGATTAATTACTACCATCTATTCTGCTATTGGATTTTCTCTCTGTGGATCAAGTGTAAGGGGTGGAGGAGTTAACTTTGATAGCCTTCGCTCACTTCAATACTCATGTATGATAAAGACCAATCAAAAAGACTGTGAAACACCTTCAAACTGCTCTGTGAAGATGGCCTTAATGAACCTTCAGTCTGTAGCCAACAAATCATTTATTTTAAATGACTTTTTACGCCTTGCAACCTGAACTTTCTAATTATGTCAGAGACTTGGTTAAGTGCTTGCAACCCAAATTTATTTCCATGATCTCTCCCCACCTGCTTGTACCTTTTTAGTTCACCTACTGTAGAATTGCTGATCGAGGGGTGGGGTTGGTACTATTTTTCAGAATCGTTTAAATTGTAGACTTATGACTGTAGGCAATTTCTCCTGTTTTGAGACTCAGCTGTTTAAAATTGATTTTAAAAATGCACGTTTGTGAGTAATTATGGTCTGTGCATCGGCAGCTGCATCTTCCACTGAAAATTGTTGATATGCTTTGTGCCAAGTCTAGTTTTGCAAAAACTCTTCCTTTGCTTATGTAGTAAGTATCTGATTGATGAATGGAATCTGGTATGGGTGCTTCTGTAATGCCTTATTAATTGTGGATTTGTAGTCAGCACATATTCGAACCTTACCATTCGATTTTAATACTGGAACAATGGGGGTGGCCAAAACTGGGTGAGTTACCAAACTAGTGCACCCTGATTCACTACACGATCAAGCTCTATTTCTATTTATGGGTGGAGAGCAACAGCAACAGGTCTTGGTTTTAAACATATAGGTGCTACATTTGGGTCCAACTGAAAAGAGATTGGTGCACCCTTAAATTTGGCCAAACGCCTTTCAAACTCACAAATAAAGTCTTTAAGAACTGTCTGTATTGGGTCTGTGGCAAGGTTGTGTATTCCTGTTAACTGAATACCTAGAGGTTTAAACCACTCTACACCAAGTAGACTGGCCTTTTGTCCCTTAACAACAATAAGGTGTGAATAACCTGTCCTTCCTATAATGTACCTTGACTGAGCAGGTACCCAGCACAGTAACACTGTGTTTGTTATAATTCACAAGCATTCACTGGCCATAATGCATGGTAGGTCTTCTCTGAGATTAACAAATGCTGACATCGTGAGTCCACTTCCATCTTGCATGGAACTCCTTGTAATGTGACAAGAGTATAAGTCTTGTGTCTGGTTGTACAAGCTCCCACACGTTGATGATTTCTGCAGAATATACACTTGTATCAGGTCCATTTTCAAACCTCTCTGCAATGCCCTGCCTCTTTCTTTTACTTTGTGAGATGCACTTGCACTTACTGGCTTGCCTTTCTCTGGATAAGACCCTGTCGACATACTCTCTGTAGATGCCCCAGGCGCTTACATTTATCACACACAACATCTCTGAAAAACAAATATCACATCTGTGATTTCCCCACAACTATTGCAATTTCCTTGAGATGGGTTCAAAGTGTCTGAGTTTAGGGAATAAGATTTTGCTTTTGGGTCTCTATTTAGCAGCTGATGAGTGTCTGATGTGCACAATTTAATAGATGATTCAATTTATTTTGACTGTAGTGATGCAGCCTAATATCCAAGTGCTTCTTCCAGAGCTATAAGGCAAAGGTTAAGTTTGATTTCGCTAAGAGCCACCTCTAACGAGACTCATCTCTGACTCCTCATACGAGTCTGTCTCTCAGCAGGCCGGATTTGAAATGTCAGACTCTTCAAAGTGGCCTGATAATGCCATTCCGTGAATATCCTGGAAAAGACTGTTTATTTTGTGAACTCTGAATATTACAATTTGCACCAAAAACACACATAAACAACAAGAACGAAAGTTAAGAGAAAAAAAATCCCTATTGGAATTATACATGTAAACAAACATCACCAACCATTGGCAAGAATTAACACTAGACAATAAATCACAAATATAATGCCTAACTACAAATCAGGTCTGTTTTGGAAGATCTGTGTCCACATTAAAACTGCACTTTACTTACCTAACACTTGAAGTGCAACACTTCCACTCGCAGTCACACCCTCAGTAGTTATGATGCTCACGCTGTACTGTCCCGTGTCCGTAGAGTCAGTCTGAAGAGCGACAGAGATCCTGTCATTGTGTTCAGATGGGCTCTCCCTTCATACCCAACTCCGTATGAAACTGCACCACCCGTCCAAATCACCACATTGTTAGTAATGTTTAACCTCCAGGTCACAGCCTGTAACACGGCATTTGAAGGATTAAGTGAAAGGTTTAATGTCACAACGCCGCCTACCCATCCAAAAACGGGGCTTGTGGGAATAGTGAGAGTCAAACTGGAATACCCTGTGGGAAAGGAGAAAAAAGGAAGACTTAAAATAAGTTTTTTAAAAAAACCTGGTACAATGTGACTGGGAGTGTAAATGGAGCATGTGGATCAATTATGATCTTCTTCTTACTTGAATGGAGAGCCACGGAGAGAACAGCACAGGCGGTGGCTTTCATTCGCAGCTCCATCTTGGACTGGCAACTGGTAACTGCAGTGGTGACTTCTAACAAGTGAAATCAACACAGCAGGGAGGGAAGTGGACAAACACGGAAGAGTCACCATTACATTTGAAAAAATACAGGCATGTTTTTAATGAGGTGTTTTTTTAGTATATTCAGCTGCGAATGTAAGGTTTTGTGTTTTTTGTGTCATTAGTGCGAATGGGCTCCAGCGTACTAGCATTGTAATTAGAATTAAGCCTGTCATACACGTCTGTTATTACAATATTATTTATATAGCCCTGTAATATTAAAGGGTCTGTTAAATTAAAGACATAATGGAGAAATTAAAGTTTGAGCAACAGTTATAACATTCTCAGAATCGGTCAATGAATAATAAACTTAAAAAGGTAATTTTTAAATAAAAAATATTTACTGTTTTATAGTTAATTTAATAAATCCTGCAATTCGTTTCTTGTGACAACTTTGGTAGGGCATGATCAGCTTAGTAAAGATTACTTGGTGATAGATACAATGGTTTAGGGGGACTTTATTTTAAAATTGGTGCTTAACATGTGTATTAGATTTGGTGAAGAGCTGGAACACAGTGTATTTGCAAGGGTAAAAAAAATAACGATTATTCCCACACTGGAAAAACTAAACCATGGATAGACAAACCTATTGTACCTCTAACGTTTTTTTCTAGTACATTGGATTGTTATGCCCACTTGTGATACCGATTCTACCTTAAAATTTCTTTGACAGATTTATTTCATGGTTTATTTATGCTAACATCTAGGCTCCAGCTGTGTCATGTATTGAATGTGCACAGCCCGTATGTTTTACATAGTTTCTCATAGTTACTCGTAATTAACTGACTTTATAGTTACATTAGGTCTCTATCATCATTAATCCATTATTAAACATGTTAACCAGTTCAGGATTATGAGGGTTGGAGCCTATCATGTCTGGAGTAGCTAACACTACTGGGCACCAGGGGTCACACACACCAACACGTGTGCATACATGCTTAAACATACTGGTTCTTTAATTACACTTTACTGGGTTGTGTGGTTCCTCCTAGAACCATTGGTTGATAAAGAATTATTTACTTAAGGGAAGAGTTTTTAAAATATGAAATAAGTTCTTTGGGGTTTGAAACTGTTCCTAATATGTGGACAAAACATAAATCTTTAATTAGTAGAAGGCTACCAAGCAGGATATGGCAGATCAAGAAAGCCTGAAGTTAGCCTGTGTTATATGCAACAAGAGTCCTTTTTATAATTGGGGAAATAATTTTTATTTCACAGATCTTATCATCTCTTCATGGGTATTCATTGAATATGTTATGGACTTAAATTAAAAGTTCTTTCTGGAACCTTTATATAGATTTTCCTTTTAGGAACCAAAAATTATTAAAAAATTATTTCCCTATGGCATCACTTAAAGAGAGGAAGTGATTAAAATACCATCCATCCCCCAACCCAATATATCCCAACCACAGGGTCATGAGGGTCTGCTGGAGCCATTCCCAGCCAACACAGGGCACAAGGCAGGAAACAAACCATGGGCAGGGCACCAACCCACCACAGGGCCCACACACACGGGACAATTTAGGATCGCCAATGCTCCTAACCTGCATGTCTTTGGACTGTGGGAGGAAACCCAGTACCAGAGGAAACTGACGCGAGAACGGGAAAACATGCAAACTCCATGCAGGGAGGACCGGAAGCAAACCCGGTCTCCTAACTGCGAGGCAGCAGCGCTACCCACTGCGCCACTGTGCCGTCCTGATTAAAATACCCTAAACTAAATATCTTTATAACAGCTTGTACCGCTAACCCCGGGCAAACAACTAAACCCCGAGTTAAGGCACGATTAGAAAACTGCTAGTATAAAGCAGTTCAATATCTAAAATCTATCGGGCAACGTGACCAACGCTCGTCCTTTTATTGACCCCCACCACCAGTCCCAGCTTAGCATTAACAACAAGCCATATCACCAAATAAAGAAGAAGCAAAAACAAATATATTATTTTACATATATAAAGAAAAACAAACAAACAAATACATAGCAATCAAACCCCGACTGTCCTTATTGTTCAGGGCAAAGAGAAACCCTAATGGAATATGCCGGCTGTCGAGTCGATAACAACAAAGTTTAATCCTATCGGTCCAAGATATTTGTCAGCAAATCAAAGAAGAAGAGTCCGTCTTCAGACGCGTCTCCTGCGTCGCTGAGTCTTCAAAAGATAAAAGATCTTGTTCCAGTAGATACTTTTCTTGGCGCTACCTTGTCACTTCTCTTTGCTCCACCACAAGATGTCTCCCTTTCTCCCTTCTTTTCTGGTTTTAAGCTTTCAACACCAACCACCCTGACCGAGTTATGACCTCCCCCTTAAAGGTGTATTTACAGCAATGCACCCAAAGAGGTAGCAACTGCCCACAGAATAATAGCACATGTGGCATCCGCTACAAGCTGACATTTTATTTTAAATTCAAATTCTTTCTTTTTGTATATTAGTATTTATGTTCTTCACTTCAGGAGCACATGTAAAGACTGCATCTGGTATAAATATAATTTGTATTTGTTATTAGAGAGGATTTGAAGATATGTAAGTTTGCTATTCTTTTTGTCTCTAATTTTTAAAGTAGAAGTTTATCTGTGCCTCAGTTAAATCTGAATTTAGCTTTAGCTGTGTATTTATTAAAGGAACTATTATTTAGGAAAGAAATGACACTGTTTCATTTCAGACAAGAAAATAAGTAAAGGAGAAGGTGCAAATATTCGATTCTTCAAGACGGACAACTGAGTCACACATGCATTACTGCATGGGACACTTTGAAATTCATAGTGGTATGTAAACACTTTGCTAAATGCTGGACACACCTTTTGTATAACAATTATAATTTAAAGAGACAGCTGGAAATGTTTAAAAACAACCTTCACAAATATGTGTGGTGTACAAAGAAAACTGATAAAGTGAAAAATTACACTAAAAAGGTAACTGAATAGTTATGCTATGATGAAACAGGAGACAGTTAAGGGTAATTTGTGTTGGTTTAAGGCAGGGGTCTCGAACACGTCGCTCGGGAGCTACTGGTAGCTCGCAACCCCTTTCCAAATAGCTCGCCAAAGGGTTAATGAATCCTACATAAATTTGAAAACTTGATTAGTCAAAGTAGGGGTGGATGATATTTCCAAAAAATCATATCACGATCCGTTTAACACAAAATTACGATCCACAATCTGAATTGCAATCCATCTTTTCAATGTGGCATACACTTAGGAGAATATCCGGACTCAAACTCATCAAGACCTAAGTAACACTTTATTTTAGATATCAAACAAAGTTGAATTCAATTATACGCTCATTTGCTAGCTAGCGGAGTTAAGGAACATGCCTTGAAGCTGGCAAGTGAGTGAGGAAGACCCCTCCGTTCGGGCCATTGCATGGAACTCAGATTTGCGCAAATAAATCGGTACCACAAGAGAACTATGATGCATAGCAAAATGAGAGAAGTTACACAATTAACCAGAATGTTCAAGCAAATTATAGAAAAAAACCTGATCTAAATTCATTAAATAGTTCTCTCGTGAAAAGTGGACAGACATACATACAGACAGACAGACATCGGATTTCATATACAGGTAAAATTCTGTTACAATGAATATCTTTACAACAAAGTATTTTTATGGTTCCAACAGTTTGCTCATATGACACGAGTCTATAGAAATCTTGTTACTATGAAATACATTCAGCAGATACTTTCATTACAACGAAGTGCCCAAAACACATCGAAATGCCTGAATGAATCATCTACAGAGTAGTTAGTTCTGTGGTAGCAGCTCAGTTGTGAACAATGATCCCCAAAAGAAACACTGTAAAAAAAAAAATCTTTCTTCAAACTTTCCTCATACTGTTTTTTTTTTGCTGTTTTGTTTTCTGTGATTTTCAGTGATACCTTTTGCTTATCGCTTATCAACATTTGAAAAACATCCATTGGAAATTAACTCATTGTCACACTCCTATAGAAATGGCAGACACGAAAAAATGACAACAGTTCCTATTAAAAATAAAACTTTAATTTTTGCGGTTTTCGGTTCGGCAAAAGAAAGAAGATGTTGCCAATAAATTCGGAATTTTGCCATCGACACTGTCAACTTTCTTGAAAGACCGAGCTAAAAAAGAAGAAAAATCTCGGGTTGCAAGCGTATTTGCAAACTGCTGCATTTGAAGACACTAAAAAAGCAGTTTTTATGTGGTTCAGTGATGCTTGTTCAAGAAACATTCCTATTAATGCGGCACTCATTCAAGAAAATGTGAGGTTTGTAAACTCTTTTGGGACCTCGACCAACTGGACAACACGCCGTCTATGGAAGTCTATGGAAGATTGCTTATCCATTGCTGGGGCAACAGTAGACTCAACGCTCTGCTGCGGCTCGCCAGCAAAACAAACAGAAAAGATCTTGATGGGTGATGCAAGGTACATTGTAAATGCAGGGAACAGTATTACTTGGCCACTAACCTGGGGCCTCATGCATAACACCATGTGTACAACTCACAATATAACATGATGTAAGCACAAAAGCGAAATGTCCTTACGCACAGAAAAATCCAGATGCATAAATCTGTGCGTCTGGAGCCAACTTCCACGTTCTTCCGCTACATAAATCGGTCAGCGTGAAAAGTGGAAAACAACATGTCTGCCTGTCTGTGCTCGTGCACGCCTGCTGTCCCGCTAAGCCAACTTCTCCCAGAATTATGCCTCTTTGAATATGCAAATTAATATAAATAGCCCTTCAGTTCAGTGTTCTGTGAAAAGACAATGGGAAAAGCAAGAGGGAAAATTGAAGAATTTCAGTGAATACCAAGTGGAGGCAAGGAAAAGATCTCTATTTGTTGGTTTTAACAGTGGTATAAACAACAAAAGGAAGTTGATCGACTGACATAGCATGTCAGAGAAACTCGAAAGTTCAAGTTCACAAAGTCACACAGTGACTGAAATAAAAAGAAGTTGTCAAATATCAAAGTCGTCGTGAAAAAGCGAGTCATAGCCCACCATCTGAGTGTCATATGAAAGCTCATTAGAATACAGAGAAAAAAAAGGCACACAGTGGGGAAAAAAGCATGAAATGTCAACTTCAATCTCGAAATTTCCACTTTAATCATGTAGTTTATTTTGTCATTAAAGTAGAACATCATAAAGCGTCATCTTAAAATCGTTTAATTAACCAGTTTCTCAAATCACATCGTAATTAAAGCAGCATGTTAACTGCTTTGTTTTGTATGTGTTCTTCTACGTCCTCTATGTGTGTGAATCACTACGTGCTTCTTAAACCGGCTCTCTTCCTCCAACAGGACACAGAATCCATTACATTCATGATATTACAGCTCTGAATAACTAAAATACTGAGATGTATACGTGATCTCATTTTCATGATGATAGGAGTTAAAGCACGCCATTAAACATGGGTTTCACGGTGGCAGTGATTGTGTGCGACCTTCGATGAAATAATTTATTGCAGCAGTACTCAGGGTGGCTCTAGGCTCGTGGTGGCCCTAGGCAGAGAAAGAATCGGTGGTCCCTTTGTCCGCCAATGTCAATATGGTATCTTATGCACAGCGGATGGCCACGTCCGTTGGACACTGCACAGCCGCCTCGTGCTCATGACACAAGCATTTAACTTTTGCCGAAATTTGCCGCTGCGTTTTTAGCACAGGTGCACAGTTTGCACATGCCTAAGGCCGCCCCTGCAGTACTGTCTCTTTCAAACGTACTAACCTCCAATTCCTGTCCTTCCTTTTCTTTCTCCAAGTAACCGATCGCCACACAATCAGCTCTGTAATAGACGTTAAGCCATCTGTAAGCTTATAATGTCGATTCTTCAAAACTTTTAAGGAACATTGAAATATCTTCATAGTACATGTTTAATTATTCTATCCTTCACACTAGTCCCAGTGAAGCATACAGTGCGAGGCAGGAACAATCGTGAGCGGAGTGGCATATCCTTGCTAGCATAGCAACACCGTGTCATTTAATTATTAACAATATAGATTATTTAAATGAAGTTAAAGTTTTATCTGTATAATATAATAAACATATTTTGCTGCATTTCATCTTAAAAATGATATCATCATCATATGTAAATACGCGCTTTATAAAGTGGCTCAGGTTGTGCAATATTATTACTAGTGCAAGTTTACAGTGAGGTGATTGTAATTATAAGTACAAGCAGTTCTACGAGGAGCACTTGATGGACTGATTGAGTGTGTTTAGAGCTCTTGGGATGAAACTCTTTCTGAACCACGAGGTCCGTTACAGGAAAGGTTTGAAGTATTTGCCATGTGAGAAGCAGTTCAAATAGGAAGCATGGCTGAGGCAGCGTGTGCTTGATGCTATATACTGATAATTCTCTTTCCGATCAGCCGCTCCAAGTGGTGTAGTGAGAGTAATATGCAAAAGATGATCTGCTGTGGCAACCCCTAACAGGAACAGCTGAAAGAAGAAGAAGAAAGTGCAGTGAGAGTAACAACGTTAAAGCAGATATAGTATTTAGAATAGTTTGACCATTCCGTGGACCATTATATTGTTACAGGTTAATTACAATCAGATGCGTTAAACTAATAAACATTATGTGGTGTGAATAAGGGCTATATATAAGTGCCCGACCGCACAGATTTACGCTGAGGCACGTGTAAATTGAAACAGAAATCTTTTATTTTACTCTTCAGCCGTGGGGCACGTCTTCCCGTGTCCCACAGGCTAACACAGTTCAAAACACTTAAACACAGTCCAAACACTCTTCCCCTGTGGGCACGTCTTCCCTGTGAACCCCACAGATATAACACAGTCCCAAAGAACCTTACTTTAAACACAGCAATCCTTCCGCTGGCACCATCACTCCTCCTCTCAGGCAACCTCATCCTCTTCCTCCCGAAGTGGTGGTTGCTGGCTCCTTTATGGCCCTCCCAGGAGTGCTCCTGGTGCTTGCTCACCTGTTCCCAATTGCACTCTTGTGTGGGGCCGATGATTAAACCAGCTGGGCTTAGCTATGTCTGCCTCGCCCCCTGGCGGCCATCCCAGGTCCCCACAGGGTTGGGAAGAACTCCATCTCCCATGAAACCCTGCGGGAAACTGAGGCATCATCAACCAGGGAGGCTGCCACCAAGCGTCCCAGGGGAGGTACTGAGGAGTCCATGGCTGCTCCCCCAGACCATATACAGCAGGGTCGTCCCGACCGGGCATGGGACATGGCTGTCCTTAACAGTGGTTAATTTCAGTGTATTTATAAAGCTGCGTCAGTAATGTGGATCTGAAAAGAAAGATAAACCACACAGGAACAGTATCAGTGGCTCCACTCCACCAGCCTCTCTTGTTCACTCCATGCAGTGCCAGTCATCTGACTAACTAAAACACATCACACATGCACCTGGACATGTGAATAAATAAAACAGTGACATGGAACAAAATGACAAATGAATAAGTCATATCTGTGTATTTGGAATTGCATCGTTTTGTTTTTACAGCATTCATGTTTTAATTCAATAGTGTGAGATATGCTAGAAAATTCATGCAAACATGCAAAATGCACCTGCAGGTGAACTAATTATTTTTGTGATGTTTTAGTGCAGGGCGCACGGTGGCGCAGTGGTAGCGCTGCTGCTCGCAGTTAGGAGACCTGGGTTCGCTTCCCAGGTCCTCCCTGCGTGGAGTTTGCATGTTCTCCCGTGTCTGCGTGGGTTTCCTCAGGCTCCGGTTTCCTCCCACAATCCAAAGACATGCAGGTTAGGTGGATTGGCGATTCTGAATTGGCCCTAGTGTGTGCTTGGTGTGTGGGTGTGTTTGTGTGTGTCCTGCGGTGGGTTGGCACCCTGCCCAGGATTGGTTCCTGCCTTGTGCCCTGTGTTGGCTGGGATTGGCTCCAGCAGACCCCCGTGACCCTATTCGGATTCAGCGGGTTAGAAAATGGATGGATGGATGGATGTTTTAGTGCAAAATGCGAGTTGTGGACACCAACATTTTGTAAATGTTCAGGAAAAACAAGCGTATTCAGTTTGTTGGGGTTGAAATAAGCTATGAGAATAAACATTAGAAAACATGCGTAGCTTTTGGACATTTTATTTTAGTAGCTCTCAGGGGAAAAAAGGTTGGAGACCCCTGACATAATGTGTTAAAAAAATAAAAAAACTCTCACTGATTTCCTCTAATGCTGTTCTTATTCTTATCTACCGTAAAGGAAGGATAACTAAATATTGAAGCAATTTTCATTTTTAGGCAACAGATGTGCAACTATACTTGCTGTGTAGCTCCATGAAAGCTCAAATTTCATAAAGCATACAAAAAAAGGTTAGCATTTGTACAGAATCTGTGGGAAATTCAAGTAAATAAGGATTTTTGCTGTTTTGTGTGTTGATGCATATTAATCAATCAATGTTTCAGGCATTGAGTGGTCAATTCATTAAACAATATGAAATGGGGAAATGTATAGGTATAAAAATAGATGAAGCCAAAGCAATACCTGGGAAAATAACTGGGCTTACTGCTTATGTAAAAGTAATTGGTTCCAAACTGAAATTAATTCACTGCTGCCTTTACCAAAAGGCATTAGCCACCAAAATAAATAAATATCCGAGATGTTGAAAAATACATTGGGTGATGTGGCGAAGATAATAAATATGAAAATGTGTTCTTTGACCTCAATAATGTCTGGAAAAAATGGAAACCTGTCAACCACAGTTATACAGCATCTCACGAAACCCCGAAATTTTCTGATTATTAAACTATCGCGGCTGATCGCCTCACCTTAATATTTCCACCTGAATGTCACATGGAACAGACCACAAAATCTGAGAGCCAAGCAGAACATTTGTGCTTTCAATTCGATTCAATAAAATAAAACATTTTCGCCGGAGAGTTGCGACGTTTTGCATGTTGATATAAAGCAAGAATTACTACTGATATTACTAGTACTGCGTAACCAAAACACTTACTTAATAGCGATTTTTTAACCCAAGCGGAAAACAGGCTTCGGTATTTCTATTGTTCCCGTGTATCTTGTCTCCCTCTTGGCCCAAACTTCGCCTCTGTTTTATGTAGTCAAAATACGGGCAAAATTAGTAAATCTATATGACACAATCCGATTCGTTTACGCACAGCACAACATAAAACTAACTCAAGCCGGGAAAACATAAACAAACAAGCAAACATGAATAAATAAATAACTTAAACTCGCTCTTCCAGGGTATAGAATTCGTCTATTATTTAATACAAACGCAGACTCTTCTGGGTGATTAAACACAAGTTTAAACTTTTTTCTTAATGTATTCCTGATTGCTTCCATCACAGACTACGGCACAAACTTAACTCATAACTAAATACAACAGGACGGTAATAGGTACCGATTTCTACGGAACAGTATTTGGGTCACAGAGAAAAAAAATAGGGAAACAGTGAGGGAAAACATTATTTCGTGATTAAAAGTCGAAATGTCCACTTTAGTCTCGTTGTTTATTTTGTTATTAAAGACGAGATTTCCACATTAACCTCGACATTTCCACTTTAATCTAAGAGCTTTAAAGCTGTGAGGAGCTGCAGGCTTCGATCGCCACACAGAATAAATTGAATTCATGATATTATAGCTCTGCGAATATAATAATATTTATACTTGGTATTATTTTCATGATGAAATTAATTAAAGCAATTACTGTATATTACATTTTACAGATAACTTGTTAACTTCATTTAAATAATTATATTGTTAATAATTAAACATTTGGGGTGCACGGTGGCGCAGTAGTAGCGCTGTTGTCTCGCAGTAACAGAGTCAAGTCTCAGCTGTTCCCTGCCTGGATTTTGCATGTTCTCCTGGAGGGTTTCTTCGGTTTGCTCAGTTTCCGTCCAAAGACATGCATATTAGGGGATTTGGTGATGCAATATTGACGCAAGAGTATATGTGTGCTCATATTGCTTCATGCGATTATTTGGCATCCCATCCAGGGATTGTTCCTGTCTAGCGAACAATGTTTTGTTGCATGGTTAGAACAAGCAAACATGTATAACGAATATTTCTCAATGTTCCTTCGAAGTTTTGAATAGCCATTTGTGCAGCTGGTTTTACAGGCCACGTTTAATTTGTGGTGATAGGTTATGTGGAGAAAGAAAACGAAAAGATAGGAATTTGGAGTTGGTAAATTTTATGGAGACAGAACGGTTGCAATGAAGAAAGTCCACCCCAAGCGCCCCCAAAGGAAACCCAACCGGAAAACATGCAAACTCCAGGCAGGTTACAACCGGGACGTGACCCCTTACTGGGAGACAGCAGTTCTGCCACTGAGTCACCATGCTCCTGTAGAAATTATTTAAATGAAGTTAAAATGAACTATATATGCTCTAGTTCACTTCATCATGAAAGTAATACCAAGTCTTAGTTCTGAACATTTGGAATCCTATAATATCATCGATGGTGATCGATGCATGTGGCTCCTTTCATTGCAAGAGGAAGCCAGTTTAAGAAGCACAGCGATTCAGAAGATCGAGGAGCACTTAGAATAACGTGCTGCTTTAAATACCAAAGTATGAGGGGCAAAACAGGCCATAAATCATATATTTCCATGTGTAATCTATTGATTTAAGTATGAACACTATTGGTTTATGAATATTTACTGTCAGTATGCGTGCATATTTAATTGGTTTGCATTACAATACTGGTTTCATTCATATGAACTATATTGGTTCGTGTCCGTATATTATCCGTTTGCACGTGCATACCACTGGTTTGCATATGAACTATATTGATTTGCGTGTGTATATCACTGGTTCCAGTACAGTTTGTTATTGGTTTTTGAGGGAACTGCATTGATTTTCAGCTGAATGTGATCAGTTTGTGTATGAACTATATTGGCTTGCGTTCTGTGACAGTTTAACAATGGATTTGCGTATGCACTTTATTGGTTTCATGCACGACTTATACTGGTTTCATGTGGGTAACCTGTCGATTTTGCACTTGAACTCTATTGGTTGTATGTGTGCATTAGTTCGGTTTCGCGTACGAAACATATTGGTTATGCGTGTCCATCCTATCACATCTCTGTGTATGAACTATATCGGTACTGCTTGTGGACTATATTGGTTGTTCACGTGATCTTCAGAGGAAATGGCGGGGCAAAAACAGGAACTCAAGGGCCGGTAGGGTCATGGAGTGTAAAGACACATCTGCGTTAAAACAGTACTGTACAAAAGTCGGAGCACGCTGTTTGTTGCGTCTGCACACTCACAGGTTATGTATGCATGAGCGTGCGCACGTGTTGTTTTCTGTGTCAGGTACGCGGAAGGCGCTGTACTTTCAGAGAGTCTGCACGCACTCGCATTTATTCCATTGTTTGTTGACTTTGTGTGCCTCTGTTTGATGTAAGGCACGCTTTGCTGTTTATTTTAATAGAAATAATTTTCTGCAAGTAATGGTAAAGCTCGTAACATTGTTTTGCTGACAAGTTCAGACAGCCCTTTGTGTCAAGGTGTGTTCAGTTTAAGTTCAGGATTATATAAGTACATTCAGAAATGCTGCTTCTTTGTTATATATAAGAGCTTCAAGAAAACAGACTTGGTAATATTTGCTTAAGTATTGATTTGTCTGAGTCTGTACAGCGCTAACGTATTTCGTAAGTTTTATTTAGTACCTTTTGTCATGAAAGCACGTCATAGCGCTGTGTTAATTTCTGCTGCCATCTACTGACCTTTTGGGCATTACCTGTTTAGCGTTCTCTTAGCCTTTATTTTGTGAGTTATTTTATGTTATTGTATTTGTTCTGTTTCAGAAACCACACGAATATTTGTTTTCAAATAAACGTTACGTTCTACAAAGCCATTGCAACTATTCTTTACTTTGCATCGTTCAGCAGTTAAGATCTTCCTACCTTAATTCTGGTCTGCCTCTTATCGAGGATTAGGATTTGGTGCCACAGACACACACCAGTTTGACGCTCACACTGTTTAACAAGTGGTCTTTCGAGCTACTTGTGTGTACCAGCATCCAGAAAGACAGGGAGGAGCCACTAACACGTAATCCCCGTCCAAGCCGGACCCGCCGCATCCCAGGACATCTGGAGAACTACATACTCGGTTACAATCCCAGGAATAATTAACTGCTGAACGATGCAAAGGAAAGAATAGTTGCAATGGCTTTGTAGAACTTAACGTTTATTTGAAGACAAATATTTATGTGTGGTTTCTGAAACAGAACAAATACAATAACATAAAATAACTCACAAAATAAAGGCTCAGAGAACGCTAAACAGGTAATGCCCAAAAAGGTCAGTAGATGGCAGCAGAAATTAACACAGCGCTATGACGTGCTTTCATTGACAAAAGGTACTAAATAAAACTTACGAAATACGTTAGCGCTGTACAGACTCAGACAAATCAATACTTAAGCAAATATTACCAAGTCTGTTTTCTTGAAGCTCATATATATAACAAAGAAGCAACATTTCTGAATGTACTTATACAATCCTGAAAGTTAAACTGAACACACCTTGACACAAAGGGCTGTCTGAACTTGTCAGCAAAACAACGTTACGAGCTTTACCATTACTTGCAGAAAATTATTTCTATTAAAATAAACAGCAAAGCGTGACTTACATCAAACAGTACCAGACACAGAAAACAACACGTAGTGATGAGCGCTCGATACTCAGGTTTCGACACTGTGTCGAGCTATTGAAGCACCGCTTTGAGGCTTGCTTCAAATGCGCCTGTAGCTCTCTTCACAACAAAACAGACACAGGTTGGTCCTTTTAAACGGGCGTTTATTGCTTGGGCTCTTGTCTATGCTCACCCCGTCACGCCACCACGCCGTAAGAACTCGTTGGCCGCTTGTCATGAAAAGAGGTCTTTAAATCACTTTGTTTTAGCTTCAGATGGTTCAGTTTGAAATCCTTTTTGCAACATGGCAAAGCCTCGCGAGAGACATCCGCCCACCTATGATTCTTTGGGGCAGGTCCTTCTCATGTTCTCCTAATAACCATTAAGTGTGTTCTCGCGAGACATTACTTTACATACAGTACATATTAAATTCACTTAATAACAAACAAATTGGAACATGTAAATTTACTATATACATCATATTTTTAAATTTAGATATTTAAAACTATTTATAAGGTTATGTAACACACTATAAAATCCATTATCTATAACATGAACTTTCCATTAAATATTGTTCAATAACATTTACACTCCCACCAAAATCACTCATTGACCTGAATTGAGAGATTTTCTTCAAAATAAAACTATAAGAGAAGTGTGTGAGTCTGTGTACTTTTATGTGTGACTTAGTTGGCCTCAAGTAAGGTAACTACTTTATGAATAGGTCTTTCAAGATAAACTGGTCTAGTGAGTGGTTCTCCTTTATTAAATGTGGTGTCACTAAGTAGAAGTTTCACCTTTCGTACTTTGCCATCTGTGCTGAGTTGAGCTTCCACAATCCTGGCGAGCTTCCACTCATTTCTTGGTGCACTGTCATCTTGTAAAATTACAATGTCATCTACTTGTGAGTTTCGTGATGTCTTCTGCCATTTCTGTCGTTGTTGAAGATTTAGCAGGTATTCTCGTTTCCATCGTTGCCAAAATTCATTGGCCAGAAACTGCACTCTTTTCCACCTTTTGTGCAGATAAAGATCTTCTTTGCAGAACTCTCCAGGAGGTGGAAGAATAACTGATGATTTCATGGTTAAAATATGGTTGGGAGTGAGGGTTCTGGGCCAGTAGGATCATGAAGATGCTCAACACTGAGTGGTCTGCTGTTGATTATTGCCATTGTTTCGTAGAGCAATGTTCTCAAAGTTGTGGTGTCAAGTCTGCTGGCTGACTTGTCAAGCATAGCAGGCAGGACGCTTCAATTGTTCGAATCTGGCGCTCCCAGACTCCACCCATGTGGCTAGCTGATGGAACATTCAACACAAATTCACAACCAAGTGCCCTTTGACGATCTTGATTCATTCCTCCAAGCAACTTAGAAAGCTCCATTCTAGCACCAATAAAATTTGTTCCCCTATCGCATCTCAATTGGCGCACAGGTCCTCTGATAGCTATGAATGCTCGAAGTGCATTTATGAATGCGTCTGTCGTCAAGTCGTCAAGCATTTCAATGTGCACTGCTCTGGAACATAAGCAAGTGAATAACAGTCCGTATCGTTTTACTTCTTTTCTTCCTTCCCTCACAATGAAAGGTCCAAAACAATCAAGGCCACAATAAGTGAAAGGGGGGGATGTTTCAGTTCTCTCTTCAGGCAGATTAGCCATGTGTTGAACCTCTGTTGTTCTTCTGTATCTCCTACATTTTACACACTTGTAAATGTGTGAGGAGACCACATTTCCACATCCTAAGATCCATATTCCGTTTGCACGCAACTCATTCATGGTCATGCCTCTTCCTTGGTGGTGTATGCGCTCATGATGATGTTTGATGAGAAGGGCTGTAATATGAGATTTCTTCGAAGTATCACAGGATGTTTTACATCATGATGTAAGGCTGATTGAGATAGCCGTCCTCCCACTCTGAGGACACTGTTCTTGTCCAAAAAGGCATTCAACTGGCGTAGCCTGTTGTGCTTGTTCAATGTGTCTTCCTTCTGGTCTTTAATCTTCTTTATTTCTTCAGCAAATGCTTCTTCTTGTGCCATCTTGATGATGAAGATTTCTGCTTCTCTTCGTTCTTCAAGGTTAGTTGACTCATTCGTTCTTGACTGAAATCCCTTGAACTCCCTGACAAATCTTTTAAGCCTGGCAACAGCTCTAACTACTCTAGACCAGTCAGAGAATTTAATAAAGCGGTTCACCACTGAATTCAGTTCTCTTGCCTTAACTGCCTGAACATATGCCCTGCGAAGCTCGGGATCAGTTGCTTCTATTTCTCCCACCATTCTCTCTTCATGTGGGAGATTCTGCTGCCAGAGAAAGTTGGGTCCTTTCAGCCAGTTGGACTCTTTCAGTTGAATTGCACTCATTCCCCTTGAGGCGTAATCAGCTGGGTTGTCTTCAGAGCGGACGTGTCGCCATTGTTCAGGTTTTGTGCTAGATCTTATTCGCTGGATCCGGTTGGCTACGAATGTGTGAAACCTTTTAGCATCGTTGTTCACATAGCCAAGGACCACCTTTGAGTCAGTCCAGTAATACTCTTGCAGGGTTTTAATATCAAGCTCACGTTTGATGACATCACCAATGCGAACTGAAGTCAAAGCTGATGATAACTCAAGTCTTGGGATAGTTGTTAGTTTGGTAGGGGCCACTCTTGCTTTCCCCAAGACAAGTGAACAACTGATCTGTCCGTTTCACTCATTGCTCTAAGATATGAGCATGCACCATACCCCTTGAAACTTGCATCGTAAAAGTTGTGAAGCTCATACAGTACGACTTCACCAAAGCTTGATGGAAGGTAGCTCCTTGAAATCTTCAGAGCTGCCAAATGAGGCAGATCTTTGAGCCATGACTCCCATTGTGGCAAGATGTGTTGGGGAGAAGTTCGTCCCAGCCTACCTTGTCTCTGCACAGTGTTTGAAGGATCTGTTTGCCGATCAGTATGACTGGAGCCACAAACCCTAGTGGATCATAGACTGAGGCGACAGTTGAGAGAACCCCTCTCCTTGTCAGTGGGTTTTCTTTTACTACGACCCTGAATTGGAATTCATCTGTTTCGATGCACCACTGCACTCCAAGTGCTCGCTCGATCGAGGAGTTCTGCTAGGGCCATGTCTAAATCTTTGGTTTGGGCACGTTCTTGTACTGGTATTGCTGCAATCACACTTTTATCATTGGATACAAACTTGTGCAGATGCAGATTTCCTGTTTCGCACAGAGCTCTGGACTCTGCCACCAGATGTATAGCTTCAGCAGGTGTCTTTACACTAGTTAGGCCATCATCCACATAGAAGCAGCCTAGGATAAACTTGATGGCTTCTTCACTGAACTTCCCATGACCCTGCGATGCCAGGTGCTTAAGTCCAAAGTTAGAGCAGCCGGGGGATGAAGCTGCCCCAAACAGATGTACCCTCATTCTGTATACCGAGGGTTTGGAGTCCAAATCACCTTTGTCCCACCAGAGAAACCTGAGATAGTCTTGGTGTTCCTTTGCAACATGGAACTGGTGAAACATTTTTTCAATGTCACACATTATGCCTATTGGACCCTTTCTAAATCGACACAAGACTCCAATTAATGTGTTAGTCAGGTCTGGACCAGTCAAGAGATGGTCATTTAGAGAGGTTTCTTGGAAGCGTGCCGAACAGTCGAAAACCACACGGATCTTCCCAGGTTTGTGGGGATGGTAGACACCGTGGTGTGGAATATACCATGCTGGTTGGTTATCAAGTTCAAGCTGTGGCACCTTCTCAGCGTCTCCTCTGTTTATGATGTCATGCATGAAGTTGACATAGTCCTTGTAATATTGTTCATTTTTCCTCAGTCGTCGCTCTAATGAGCGAAGCCTATGAACTGCACACTGTTTATTGTTTGGAAGATTAGGTTTGTCTGTCTTAAAAGGTAGCGGAGTTCATAGTGGCCGTCTTCCTTGTGCCTTATTCCTGCTTTCACTTTAGACAAGAAGAGGAGGTCTTCTTGAGAAACTGGATTATCGTCTGCAGTGTGATCTATGAAATCTGACTCAAGGATTTTAATTATGTCAAGTGGAATTATCTCTTTGACTTGAGTTCTACACACAAAGTGTACTTCTTCCTTTAGCTGGACTGATGAATGCACAGCTGGTGTCACTTGTCGCACCATGATTCTGTGACTTGTTCCTATTGCATCGCTGTCATCACTTGCTGGATTTGAGCAACCAACAATGCTCCAGCCGAGATCAGTTCGCTGTGCATATGGATAATCCTCGTCACCAGACAGGATCTCCCTTGGAAGAAGGGCTCTTTGACAGTTATAGCCAATGAGAAGGCCTACTTGCAGTCTAACTGTGGTGGAATCCTTTCTGATAATTGCTCCAGATGAGGCCATTTTAGAGCTGTTTGAGAAGTTGGAATATGTAACCTGTTTGCTGGAATGAACTCTCGTGTGAAAACAGGTGGTAGCAGAATTCTTTTCTTTAAGCTGTATCCTCTCACTTGTAGACCTGTCAGTTTCTGACATGGTATGACTGTTGACTTGGCAGACATTGTGGATAGCCGCAAACTGACATTTTCTTTGTTTGTGTTGAGGCCTTTGGCAACTTCGTCTAGTATGAAAGTTGTATCACTCTGTGTGTCTAAGAGTGCATAGACAAGGACTTCTTGATCTGGATGCTTGGTAGAGGATACCCAGACTGGCAAGATAGAGGACGTTTGTGTGCATAGGCCCTCTTGTATGACTCTATTGGTAGTTGCTGTTGCAGTCTTTTCTGTGGCGTCTGTCTGTCTTTTGAAATGTCATTTCCATTTAGGTGCATTGGCTTCTGACGTTCTTTAAACTTGTCGTCATGCAAACATGTCGGATGTCTCTTTTGACATTTTTCACATGTGCTTTTGTCATCACACCTTCTTGAGTGATGACCAGTTTTCAAACATCCAAAGCAAAGCTTCTCTGTGTGCACAAACTTGACACGATCTTGAACTGTTTTTTCAGTAAACCTCCTGCACTTGCCTAGGACATGTCCTGCCCTTTTGCAGAAGACACATGATGGAATGCTGCTCTGTGTTGTGTTTGTTGTCAGAGTCTTTGCTTGAATTATTTGATTTCGTGGATGCCTTTGTTTTTCACTTTCCACACTCTTGAGTGCTTGTATTGAGGATATGGGATCACAAGCTAGATCGGCTTCCTTTGATAAAAAGTCAACAAACTCTTTGAATTGTGGGTACATAGTCCTTACTTGCCTGACTTCCATCACTTTACGGTTCCATCTGGAAACCAACCAATCTGGCAATTTCAGCAGAATCCTTTGACTCTCAATGCAATCATTAAGGACTTCCAGTGTCTTAATGTGGGACATTGCAGCCTCACAGCTCTTGAGGAAGTCTGCAAATTCTCTTAGTTCACAAGCATCTTTAGAGCTTATCTTTGGCCATGCATGCAGCTTGTCTCTGAGGGACTTCCGATTATGAATGGGTCTCCAAAACGTTTCTCTAGAGTTTCCAAGCCGAGTCATATGCTTCTTCTGTGCCCAATAGAAGAAATCCTTCTACGGCTTTCTTTGCTGTGCCACCTAAATACTTTCTTATGTAATAAAGTTTTTCATTCTTTGGAATGTTTTTCCGTTCTATTAATGTTTCAAAAGATAGTTGCCAGTCTTTGAATTTCAAAGGGTCTCCAGTAAATACTGCAGGCTCTGGTGTTGGAAGACGATTAGCACTTATAGCTTCTGCTAGCACATTAACCAGATCTAAGCTATTCTGCTCTTGGGGCCTGAACACTGTGGCTGGAGGAGGTTGAAGTAACAGTGGTAGACAAGGGGCTTGACTTGCAACTCCAAGGGATTGAGGAATGAATGAGGGACTTGATGCATTGAGAGCCTGGGTTGTGACTGGAGGGATTGTGGGGTTAGGGACTTGAAGTTCTCCTACTACTTCCACATCATACAACATGTCAGTCATATCAACATTCTCTTCAACTTCATTATAAACCTTTACTCGGGCTCTAGCAGCGTTCAGCTTCTTTACTTCTTCTAGGCGTGCAAGCTTTCTGTGTTTATCTTTGATTGCTTGTTGTCTAGCTAAGTTCTCTGATTCAAATTGTGCTAGCCGTTGTTTATTTTCAGCCTCTAGCATTTGAAGTTCTGTTTCCTCCCTGTCTTGTTCTTCCAGTACAGCCAAGACCTCCTGAGATGCAGCAGCTTCAGCCACAGCCTCTATTCTTTTGACTGAATGGATGCTTGAGTGGTTGGAACTACATCTTGATCGATGAGACAGTGGCCTAGATACAGAACCTGTTGAGTCTAAGATTGATCCAACATCGGGCCAAGGTTCTTCGTCTTTATCTGCTTTATGCCCTTTAAGCTGTCTCTCTGCCCTTTGAATAATGAATCCTGAGAGTGATATGCATGTATCAACCCTGCGCGCAGGTTTGGTTCAGGGTTTGTACTTGACACAACTCTTCATAAATGACCTTCACATCAGAACAGGTCCGTTTCATGTTCTCAATAAGCTCGTTTAATTCATCCTCAGAAGCATCATCAGTTAATAATTCCTTGCCTATTCTTGCATGACACCTCCACTTTTCATAGTTGATTTTATATCGACGTTGTATGCCCTTCAGTCTTTCTCCTTGAAATTCTCTTCCTTTTTCTGTTAGGGTGCGCATTCTTTCACTTCTTCGTAGCTGTTCTACTTCTGTAGATTTGGTGTCTGTAGCTTCAGCAGATGGTTTAACATTCTTACGGCAGGTCTCAGTACTTATGTTAGACATCTTGAGATAAGGGTAGTACAACTATGTAGATATTAAACTCAAATATTGTAAGTGAAAGCTACAGTAGACTTAGTTTAAACAGCCATGAAAGTTCACATATGTGTGTAGGAATCTTCCAAATACACTGTATAGACATCAAATTTACATCAAAATAACTGTCAGAATTTAAACTTCTCTAAACTTCACATTAACTTCAGTTTCAAAACAAAATAAGAAAAATTATATTTGCTTGGCACAAATATAAGTAAAACCTTAATCCCAGCAGGAATATGGTTAGAAATGCATTAAATAACTTATCCTTTATATAACAATAGGTTTTCACGTCAGTATTATACCCTTTAAATTCACTAAAGGTGCTCTTTAAACTACATTAATTCTCATAAAACTCAAAATTACTTAGAAATCTTTAGTTTTCACTTGTAATGGGGTACCTTTTTCAATATTTACAAAAATCATTAACTTTACTACTATTTGCTCTTTAAGCCTTATAACACAACGACTATGAATGCAAACATTGGATTTATCTCCAC
Source organism: Polypterus senegalus (assembly GCF_016835505.1). Lineage (NCBI taxonomy): Eukaryota > Metazoa > Chordata > Cladistia > Polypteriformes > Polypteridae > Polypterus > Polypterus senegalus. The sequence continues at coordinate 46,372 of NW_024386621.1, forward strand.
ATTAACCACAGAATGCAAGGTTAACAGATCTGAGTCCTTAGTTGCAGTTTCCAAGCTAAACCACTTCTCACACCAAGTTAACTTTACTATTGTGGTAGAGCTCCTACTGGTTTTGGCTTGAAAAATCTGCACTTTAACACAGTCTAATAACCGTTGTTTATAATCACTATGCGGACAATGCGTTATGGGCTCGGCTTATCTGCTGCATCGGATCCTCGTCGCGCGTTTCTCCTACCCGTATTGAGCAGTCGAGTTCTCACTGTAGCTCTCTTCACAACAAAACAGACACAGGTCGGTCCTTTTAAGCGGGCGTTTATTGCTTGGGCTCTTGTTATTCACTCACGCCAGCACGCCGTGAGAACTCGTTGGCCGCTTGTCATGAAAAGAGGTCTTTAAATCACTTTGTTTTAGCTTCAGATGGTTCAGTTTGAAATCCTTTTTGCAACATGGCAAAGCCTCGAGAGACATCCGCCCACCTATGATTCTTTGGGGCAGGTCCTTCTCATGTTCTCCTAATAACCATTAAGTGTGTTCTCATGAGACATTACTTTACATACAGTACATATTAAATTCACTTAATAACAAACAAATTGGAACATGTAAATTTACTATATACATCATATTTTTAAATTTAGATATTTAAAACTATTTATAAGGTTATGTAACACACTATAAAATCCATTATCTATAACATTAACTTTCCATTAAATATTGTTCAATAACATTAACAGCGCCGTCCACGTGATTTTGAGCATGCTAGCGTAATGACGTCATTGATATCTGCGCAGTCAGCAGTCGATTTGGTCAGTAACTAGTCGGTTGAAGTGCTTTGGCTCCAAAGCATAAAAGCGTTGTCTGTGCTATATTGATAAAATACGCTAACCCGAGTTCAAATCCTAGTTGGGGCTCGCATATGTTGAAATGAGGATTTTGTATAAAACAGTTAAGTAGTACTTGTCTGAAAGTTAACAAATATATTTTGGAGACATTATGAGCGATTTACATGGGGCACCTTTTTCCTTGGTGTGGAATCGTGTCCACCAAGAATTTGTAACAAATTGATGAGTATATTTTGCGTAGGTAGCACATATCATAACAATCCAGAATCAATTCTACCACATGTTGATCATATCAGAGAGGCTAGAAATGCTTCACTAAAGCCAACGTGGTCATTACACCAGCGCAAGACATTCCTCATTAAACGTTTTTACTATTCAGTGATTCCCAGATCTGTTGCTGATTTGTATTATTGATTTCTAAAAGCAATGTGAGTAAAAGCGTGTTCTGCATAACTAATCCCAACTGTCTTTAAAACAGAATCAAGCGCCATCAACAGTGTCTTCTGCAATTTTAGGAAAGCCTCGGGATTTCTGCATTAATGAGACAAAAAAGTTGTAAAGAAACTGTGAATTCATCAGAGGTGAACATAAAGATCACTCAAGTACTGAGAAGAAGGAGCAAATGAATGAATGGATGAAATATGTTGTTTGACATATGCACGTTAAAATGGTTTAATTGATACGAGAGTATCATTGTTGTATTCTCCTAATGAAGACGAAAAATTATATTTATAGATGTATACTATATGACGTACGGTTTTGAACAAAATTAAGTGTTCCATAAAAGGTTGAACGATTTACCTAATCTTTTCATATATATAAAGCTGATATATGACAATATATCTTTGACACTATGTATCAGACAAAGGAAATCACAGCAATCCACAAGAACAATAAGTAATTCTCAGCAACTACCTGAATTGTAGCTTAACCATATCAACTGAAATGTGTAATGTCAATACGAATTACAAAATATAACAAGAGAGTTAAGTGTCAGATAGACTCTCAAAATATAGAGGTTCAAAGCCCGTCATGGCGCAATCTCATTTCTACGCATGTCTGAGGCTTGGAGCCTCCTAATGATCTCAGTACTACGCATGTCTGAGGCTTCAGTAGCCCGTCATGATCTCAGTAGTATGCATGTCTGAGGCTTTGCAGCCCGTTCAAAGCCCGTCATGACGCAATCTCAGTACTCTGCGCAAAGCTTCGACTCATTATTTATTCATCGAGCTCCCGTTTGAAGTACATATGGCATCAACAGTTAAAAACTCAACAGAATTCCCATTGAAATTAAAGTTTGTAGATGATCAATACATGTTAAATGATTCTGCCGATAATACGTTGTGGCAAAAATAAAATTATAAATTATACATCATACAAACGCCGACTTGTTGAATGCATAATGCTGCAAAGAAGAGCTTTAGCAATACGGGTGACACATCTCTCACTATAATACTCTCATAAATATCCATTCTTCGCCTCTGCAACGTTTTCATGCAACACTGAAGGTATGTCATATAGTATACATCTATATATAATTGTTTTCGTCTTCAGTACATACATACATGTATACATTAAAAACATACATTATATTCCACCCTCCTGAAAATAGTAGTGGTGCAGTGGTAGCGTTACCGCTTCATAATAAAGCATACGTGGGTTCGGGTCCCACGTCCACCCACTGTGAATTATGACCCAAAAGAGTCTGATTTTCTTTTTCTTTTTTTTTATTAAACAGCAAATTCCAGCGTGGACCGGGAGCGAGCAAGGCGAGAACACTAGTAAAGATATATCAAATGGAAATGTGCATCTTGTTTTATGTCTATAACAAAAAAATATTTGAGTAACGATTTCAACTGTTTTTGTAGTTGTTGATGGCGGGTTTAGCGGTTTAAATTTTTAAATATTAAATTGATAAGGTGGAATGTGTTCTTACTTTGAGTGTTAATGTGTTAGTAACTGGGATTGCGCCTCTATTACTGGAAGATTGCTTAGGAATGATACAGACTGGACAACTATATGTTTTAGGAAATGTTTTATTATTGCACTGTGCTGTGACTAAAACTTTTTACTGATCACCTGTCTGGACCTTGAAGATGTGTTCACGAGGGAGGGATGCTGTTGGTAAAAGCAAATGTTTTTCAACAGCAGGTCCAGATGTGTTTATCCACTGCTTTTGTTGCCTCAGCACTCAATCTTTAATGCCGACCTTGATATGTGCACTGCTCACATTGGAGTGCCCCGTGTGTGTCTGTGTGCCGGTGACTGATCTGCGCCGTGTCTCTCAGCCTCTCTGATGTGCTCCGGATTGACACCTTTGAATGTTTGGTGCAGCAGAGCAAATTCAACCTGATCTACCACAGTGGGTTTGTTATCACCTTATTCCAGCTTTTCTCAACCTTTAAGTATTTGCGACCCGAGTTTTCATAACAGTTTTAATCGCGCCCCCCCCAACATTTTTTGAAATGTAGATGCATATTTGATTATACCTACTTAACTTTTATCGACATTTATCTAACTCTATACAGTATTTATTGTTCTATTATCAGAATGTAGTTTAAGTTAATTTGTTTTGGTTCCAACAGATGTTTTTATCATATTTTTGATTCTTGTTTTCTTTTTTTCACATCTTCGCGCCCCCCTTTTTGTTACTTCGCGCCCACAGGTTGAGAACCACTGCCTTATTCAATGGAGGGGTCATGGACGTCAAATGGCAATGAATAGAAATGGATTAATGTAAATACATGAGCTGCCATCCGCAATTAGACATCGCATTTTGATGGCGATTTTGGTGATTCCCGAACAGATCTCTTATGTGATCCTTCCACAGTATCTCTCAAAATTATTTAATTCAAATTGGTTATAAAATTTCAATTCTGATCATTTTTTTATTATTGTTAATTTTGATGAGTCTTTAAGTCGGATCGAACTCGGGCTAGCACTACGCTCAGAATTTGAAAAGCAACCACCTTAGTTAGTTGAGCCATTGACGGCGTCATTTCTTTGTAGCTAATTCGTTACTTTCATGCTCCACAAAATATTGTAAAGTATTAATAAATGAAATATTTCAATACTTGATCGAATAATAACAACTGATTTAAGGATTTCACCTTTTCTTTCTCAAATGTGCTTACCTATATCATGGCAATGTACAGGGATAAACCTTTATTTTCCGTCTACTCCGTTTTAATTAAGTCTAACCAAAGAAAACATTTAAGGCTATTAAATGTGATCTCAAGAAAAGATGAAGATTAATTATAATACTAATAACAGGACCGATTATAATGATACAGTGCAAAAGTAAATAAAATTGGTAGAGCCAGGAATCCATGAGTGAGGCGTCTTATTTTGTTTAACTCTTGCTATCGTATAGTGCATTCTGCTTGTCGGCGTTAGTTATATTTATATTTTTAGACATCAGACACTAGAAGTTGCTGACAAACCCTTCTCTTCGTTGTCAGTCTGTAGCAGCGAATAAATAAAAGCAATAAGAGTTATAACAGATGTCATTGAAGTGGATCATGAGTTTGTGTAATGTTAATGGAAATGGCCAGGAGGGGTCACTAGAGAGGTGAGTGTCAAATGCTTCGAAGCTTCGATACGATTTCCCGACACAATTACTTCAAACGTTTTGATGCTTCATGAGGCTTCACTTCGCCCATCACTAACAACATGTGCGCACGCTCACGCATACATAACCTGTGACCACGATGACGCAACAAAAGCGTACTCCGACTTTTGTACAGGTATTATATATTTTTCCGAAACCATACGTTTGCGAAAGGACTTGGTGGTAATTATTACTATTTAACAGAATCTACCATTGAGTCTGTAATGAACGCAAGGCTGAAGTTAGGTATGTATTCGGCCGTCTTCTTATTCTGTCCCATCTACATGCTTGCTTGCAACCCGCAGCTATACTTGTTCACACAGTATTTGCAAAAGTAACTTTTCTAAAGGCAAAATATTCATCATTTACGATTGACGTCTTTATGCAACATAACATTTAGTTACTACTAGTTAGATTTCTTATGCCCAGTGACCCGCACCGCCGCACAGACCGTGAAGTGACTTGCTCAGGGTCACACAGTGTTAGTCTCAGGACTTGAACCCGCGAACAAAGGGTTGAAAGTGAAAAGCCCTAACCGCAATGCTTGCACATCTATAATGTGTATATTAATTGACTAAACGTGCCAAGTCTTTGAAAAGCTAAAAATTTAACATTTAGGACCTGCATGGGTCAGTTGCATCATATTGGCCACCTTACCTTTCACAGTTTTGTGAAAGACAGATGTGTTTTTAAGATGCAGCGGAGTTTTGCTCTGCCCAGTGCGAATATCAGGTTGAAACTGACGAAGTATTCCCACATCAATATCAGATAAATGGGATTTACTGTGATATTTAATGGGCACTGTAAAGTGTTAAATGACGTTGGGCCACCTTAATTTTCATAATTTTGTGGCATTGGCATATATATATATATATATATATATATATATATATATATATATATATATATATATATATATATATAACTGCTCAAAAAATTAAAGGAACACTTTGAAAACACATCAGATCTCAATGGGAAAAAGAAATCCTCCTGGATATCTATACTGATATAGACTGGGTAATGTGTTAGGAACGAAAGGATGCCACATCGTTTGATGGAAATGAAAATGATCAACCTACAGAGCCCTGAATTCAAAGATGCCCCAAAAATCAGAGTGAAAAAATTATGTGGCAGGCTAGTCCATTTTGCCAAAATTTAATTGCTGCAATTCAAAATTGTACGCAGCACTTTGTATGGCCCCTGTGTTCTTGTATACATGCCTGACAACATCGGTGCATGCTTCTAATGAGATGACAGATGGTGTTGTGGTGGATCTCCTCCCAGATCTGGACCAGGGCATCACTGAGCTCCTGGACAGTCTGAGGTGCAACCTGGTGGCATTGGATGGACCAAAACATAATGTCCCAGAGGTGTTCTATTGGATTTAGGTCAGGAAAGTGTGGTGGCCAGTCAATGGTATCAATTCCTTCATCCTCCAGGAACTGCCTGCATACTCTCACCACATGAGGCCAGGAATTGTCGTGCACCAGGAGCCACTGTACCAGCATAGGGTCTGACAATGGGTCCAAGGATTTCATCCTGATACCTAATGGCAGCCAAGGTGCCTTTGTCAAGCCTGTAGCGGTCTGTGTGACCCTCCATGGATATGCCTCCCCAGACAATCTTTAACCCACCACCAAACTGCTCATGCTGAATGATGTTACAGGCAGCATAATGTTCTCCATGGCTTCTCCAGACCCTTTCACTTCTGTCACGTGCTCAGGGTGAACCTGCTCTCATCTGTAAAAGCACAGGGCACCAGTGGTGCATCTGCCAATTCTGGTATTCTATGGCGAATGCCAATCGAGCTGCATGCTGCTGGGCAGTGAGCTCAGGGCCCATTAGAGGACATGGGGCCCTTGGGTCACCCTCATGAAGTCTTTCTGGTTGTTTGGTCAGAGACATTCACACCAGTGGCCTGCTGGAGGTCATTTTGTAGGGCTCTGGCAGTGCTCATCCTGTTCCTCCTTGCCCAAAGGAGCAGATACTGGTCCTGCTGATGGGTTATGGACCTTCTATGGCCCTCTCCAGCTCTCCTAGAGTAACTGCTTGTCTCCTAGAATCTCCTCCATGCCCTTGAGACTGTGCAGGGAGACACAGCAAACCTTCTGGCAATGACACATATTGATGTGCCATCCTGGAGAAGTTGGACTACCTGTGCAACCTCTGTAGGGTCCAGGTAAAGCCTCATGCTACCAGTAGTGACACTGACTGTAGCCAAATGCAAAACTAGTGAAGAAACAGTCAGAAAAGATGAGGAGGGAAAAATGTCAGTGGCCTCCACCTGTTAAACCATTCTTGTTTTGGGGGTCATCTCATTGTTGCCCCTCTAGTGCATCTGTTGTTAATTTCATTAACACCACAGCAGCTGAAACTGATTAACAACCCCTCTGCTACTTAACTGACCAGATTAATATCCCATAAGTTTCATTGACTTTATGCTATACTCTGATTAAAAGTGTTCCTTTAATTCTTTTGAGCAGTATATATATATATATTGTCACGCGACGTATGAGTAGGAGACCGCAGGACGGATTTTTAACACACACAAGACATTCGGCCGCAGGGAATGGCGGGTACTAACTTTCTCCCTCTGCTTTCTTGTAGGAAAAAGATGCTCCGCCACCATAAGCCGGGTTTGCCTGCAGTATGTTACTTCCTCCTCCATCTTTTCCTGACGTCATCGATCCCATCCTCCCTCACGGTTCCTTCCCAGCATTCCTCCACTTCCGGCTCCTCCCTCATAAAATGGCCGCCGACGCCATGTTTCGGCGTCGCGCATATGAACTGTTTAGTTTATATTTTTGACCTGCTTTTTCTTTTTTATTGTGGATCGTCTACAATATACGGGGCCGGAAAACCCCAAACCTTTATGTTGTGTCCTTCTCCGTCTTTTTACAGTAGCGTAGTCGGCAGGATAGAAGATCCTTGAAAATGACCAAGGACAGGACCTAAACACCGTGCTGCAGGGGATGAACGCCCAACTCCAAGCACTGCAGCAAGCGCAAGCCACTACGACCCGGAGTTGGAGGCTACGAAGGCCAGGTTGGCAGAGGACCAGCAAGAAAGACCCAATCTGCCTAAACCGACGCCTCCCCTCTGGTACCTATGACCGACGCAGACGACGTCGAGTCGTATTTGGGCATTTTTGAACGGACGGCCACCTGGAACGAGTGGCAGCGCTCCCGAGTGGCGCCCATTTTGCGCCCTACCTGAAGGGACCCGCGCAGCGGCCTATTATGACCTCCTGAGGAGGAGGCCAGCAACTACAACCTCCTCAAACCGAGATCCTGGCCCGCTACAGCATCATGCCAGGCCAGCAGGCGGCAGAGTGGCGGAACTGGCAGTTTGACTCGAAAAACCTGCCCGCACAGGCCTTCAATTCTGGGGCAAGATGGGGCGCTGGCTATGGCCAGAGGGACCCCAGGCCGGAGAGTAGTGGAACAGGTGGCCTGTGAGGGCCTAGTCAATGCCATACCCAGTTCCCTCGCCCAGCAGGTCCGGCGACATCCATACAAGGACATGCCGGGACTCCTGGAAGTCCTCGAGCATCAGCTCGCGTCCTCCGAGTCGAGGGTCAGAAAGATCAGCTCGTGGGAACCAACAGGGACGGGCGGACACCCCGAGCCCCTTGACATGCTGCGGAAGCGCCGCCAAAACCGAAAGAAAAGCCGGCCCCTCCGTGCTGTTACAAGTGCGGTGAGACCGCCATCTGCTGCCAATGGACTGCACCTGGGCATCAACGGAGAGGTACTGTACCCGCCGCATCCCTTGGCGAGTCCAAACACGGGAGTGGTGTTATTAAATGGGCACGCGGTGGTGGCTTTGTTTGATTCCGGCAGCAACATAACCATTGTGTCCGTTATGTGTTACTGCGACAGTAGCTGAAACACCTACAAGTCACTTGTGTGCATGGAGGGACCAAGTCGTATCGTTCCGACAATGCTATATCACCTGGAAGGGGAGTTAACTAAGTTGATGGTCGCTGTGTTGCCCGAACCCCTATCCGTGATTTTGGGACATGACTGGTCAAAAACAAATTGCAGTAAGACACACATCACTCCAGGGGCCTCGTTGGATCTGGTTATGAGGGGCAAGGCGCCCCTCCTGTGGTCTCCACGCCGTGCTCTGGGCAGGCCCGAGTGGCGCTGGCACCTCGGGGAACACTTCCTCGGCGACGGACCCTGACCCGGAAGAATCCCCGGGGAAGGGACAAGCCAGGGAATTCTCCCGGTGTCCAGGTCACAAGACCCTCTAGGAAGCTTGGATCACCAATTTCGGTCCACGCCGGCCTCATTTAAGAGGGAGCAGTGGAACGATGATTCCCGCGGTTTGCCGAATGCGGTGGTTCTTCCTAACAGCTCACAAGCCGACGGTTCCACACCACACGAGCCCTTTTTGTGCTGGAAAATGATCTGTTGTATCGAGTGGCGACCCACGAGGGCAAAGCGGAAGTTGCTGCTAGTTCCACGTACCTTCCGCGGGAGGTATGCGAATTAGCTCATGCTCACCTCCTGGGCGCCCATCTCGGGGCTGAAAAGACCTTGGAGAGGATTAAGCACCGGTTTTTACTGGCCTGGGATTAACGAGGAGGTCCGGGCGCTTCTGTCAATCCTGTCCGGAGTGTCAGACCCGCCAGATTCCCAGAAGGGACCGTGCTCCTCTCGTCCCTATACCCCTGATCGACATCCCCTTCGACAGAATAGGGGTCGACTTAGTAGGACCCTTGGAGCCCTCAACCCGTGGCTATAAATACATATTGGTTATGGTGGATTACGCCACCCGATACCCAGAGGCGGTTCCCCTGCGCTCCGCTAACACAAAAAACATTGCACGGGAATTAATTTGTTTTCCAGAGTGGGTATACCCAAAGAAGTCCTCACAGATCAGGGTACACCCTTTACCTCGGATACGTTCAGGAAGTGGCCAAGTTACTCAGAATAAAGCACCTGAAAGTGTCGATCTATCACCCTCAGACAGACGAGTTGGTAGAAAGATTTAACCAGACGCTTAAGCAGATGCTCCGCAAAGTAGTCAGCGCGGACGGTAGGAACTGGGATCAGCTCCTCCCGCTCGTGCTTTTTGCCTACTGGGAGGTACCTCAGGCCTCTACGGGCTTCTCCCCTTTCGAGTTGTTGTATGGGCGACAACCCCGAGGCATTTTGGATATACTAAAAGAGGGCTGGGAAGCTGAGGCCCTTCCCTCCTCTAACATATTGGAGTATGTGGCGTAACTGCGTGACAGGCTCACAAAAATCAGACCCTCCTAAAAGACCACGTGACTCGTGCACAGGCAGCGCAGGCCCAGTGTTACAACCGCAACTCCGTCCTTCGGGAGTTCCGCCCGGGGGACCGAGTTATGGTGCTCGTTCCTACCTCCCACTCCAAGTTGCTCGCTCACTGGCAAGGGCCATACGAGGTTAAGGAAAGAAAGGACTGGTCGACTATTTGGTGAAACAACCCAATCGCCGACCGACTGAAAGGATCTACCGTGTAAACTTGTTGAAACCCTGGAAAGATCGGGAGGAGCTTCCGACTCCCATAGGTCCCTCTCCCTCTTCTCATGCACGACTGCCCTTAACCTGGTGATGAGCTAACACCCAAACAGCGCAAGAATTAACTCATGTGATCCGAGCCATCCCGAGTAGTGAGCGAAGTCGCCTGGCCGGACCTCGCTGATTGCACATGACATAGTCACAAACCCCGTGTAATCGCCTGGGAGAGAACCTATAGACTCCCGGAGGCAAAGCGCGCTGAAGTGGAGTTAGAGGTGCAACAAATGTTGGATATGGGCATTATTGAGGAGAGCCATAGCCCCTGGTCCAGCCCTATCGCCCTCGTTTCCAAGCCAGACGGCTCCCGGAGATTTTGTAACGACTTTAGACGCCTGAACCAGGTCTCCAAATTCGATGCCTACCCGATGCCCCGCATTGATGACCTCCTTGAGCGGCTGGGCACGGCTCAATACTTGACTACTCTTGACATGACGAAAGGGTATTGGCAAATTCCCTTAACGGCATCCCAAAAGAAAAACGGCCTTTAGCACCCCTAGTGGACACTGGCATACAAGGTCCTCCCATTCGGGCTGCACGGGCCCCCGCAATCTTTCAACGTCTGGTGGATAGAGTGCTGAAACCCCACCAGTCCTATAGTGCCGCTTACCTGGATGACGTCGTCATCTATTCCGGCACCTGGGAGGAACATCTATTGCAGGTCTCTGCTGTCCTCACAACACTAGCTAAAGCCGGCCTCTGCATAAACCCTCGAAAGTGTTTTTTTGGCTTGAAGGAGGCCAAGTATTTAGGCTACCTCGTGGGACGGGGACAGGTGAGACCACAGTGTTCAAAAATTAAAGACATCTTGGAATGGCCCCTGCCTGAATACCAAGAAGCAGGTGCAAGCTTTCTTGGGCTTAACGGGTACTACCACCGTTCGTGCCCGTTCTCTCGAAAGGGCCGCACCCTTGACTAATTTAACAAAGAAGGGCGCTTCCTTATACGTGGTGTGGAATGACAAGGCAGAACACGCATTCAGTGACCTAAAGAAGGCCCTTACATGGCACCTGTATTAAGGACGCCCGATTTTGGGCTCCCTTTATTCTCAGACCGACGCCGGACACAGGCCTGGGCGGCGTGTTGAGCCAAAGCGCCGATGGTGTCGAACACCCCGTGATGTACCTAAGCCAGAAACTGATGGACCGGGAGACCCAGTACGCTGCAGTGGAGAGGAGGCCTTGGCCATTAAGTGGGCGGTGACCCATCTCCGCTATTACCTGCTGGGTCGCGAATTCACTCTGGTGACTGATCACGCTGCACTTCAGTGGATGTCCCTACATAAAGAGTCGAATCCGGGTCACTGGATTGTGGGTGGTTTCTGGATTTACAACCATATAAGTTCACCGCCACTTAACGCTAGCACCCTTCAGGCCTCTCGTATCCACGACCTCTCGTTAGGTCCGCCTCGACCTGACGGTCTCGGCTAAGGGGGATCGTGTCATGCACGCTAGTAGGAGACCGGACGGATTTTAACACACCTGGGAAGACAGTTCCCGCAGGGAATGGCGGGTACTAACGTTCTCCTCTGCTTTCTTGTAGGAAAAAGACACTCTGCCACCATAAGCGGGTTTGCCTGCAGTATGCGCTACTTTCGCCTCTTCCTCCTCCATCTTTTCCTGACGTCATCAATCCCATCCTCCCTCACGGTTCCTTGCCCTCGGTGATGAGCTAACACCCAAACAGCGGCAAGAATTAACTCATGTGATCCGAAAGCCATCCCAAAGTAGTGAGCGAGTCACCTGGCCGGACCTCGCTGATTGCACATGACATAGTCACAAACCCCGTGTAATCGTCTGGGAGAGAACCTATAGACTCGGAGGCAAAACGCTAGCTGAAGTGGAGTTAGAGGTGCAACAAATGTTGATATGGGCATTATTGAGGAGAGCCATAGCCCCTGGTCCAGCCCTATCGCCCTCGTTTCCAAGCCAGACGGCTCCTGGAGATTCTGTAACGACTTTAGACGCCTGAACCAGGTCTCCAAATTCGATGCCTACCCGATGCCCCGCATTGATGACCTCCTTGAGCGGCTGGGTACGGCTCAATACTTGACTACGCTTGACATGACGAAAAGGGTATTGGCAAATTCCCTTAACGCATCCGCAAAAGAAAAACGGCCTTTAGCACCCCTAGTGGACACTGGCAATACAAGGTTCTCCCATTCGGCTGCACGGGCCCCGCAATCTTTCAACGTCTGGTGGATAGGAGTGCTGAAACCCCACCAGTCCTATAGTGCAGCCTACCTGGATGACGCCGCCATCTATTCTGGCACCTGGGAGGAACATCTATTGTAGGTCTCTGCTGTCCTCACAACACTAGCTAAAGCCGCCTCTGCATAAACCCTTGAAAGTGTTTTTGGCTTGAAGGAGGCCAAGTATTTAGGCTACCTCGTGGGACAGGGACAGGTGAGACCACAGTGTTCAAAAATTAAAGACATCTTGAATGGCCCTGTCCGAATACCAAGAAGCAGGTGCAAGCTTTCTTGGGGTTAACGGGTACTACCACCGGTTCGTGCCCCGCTTCTGAAAGAGCCGCACCCTTGACTAATTTAACAAAGAAGGGCGCTTCCTTATACGTGGTGTGGAATGACAAGGCAGAACACGCATTCAGTGACCTAAAGAAGGCCCTTACATCGGCACCTGTATTAAGGACGCCTCGATTTTGGGCTCCTTTATTCTCCAGACCGACGCCGACACAGGCCTGGGCGGCGCGGTTGAGCCAAAGCTGTCGACGGTGTCGAACACCCCGTGATGTACCTAAGCCGGAAACTGATGGACCGGGAGACCCGGTACGCGGCAGTGGAGAGGGAGGCCTTGGCCATTAAGTGGGCGGTGACCCATCTCCGTTATTACCTGCTGGGTCGCGAATTCACTCTGGTGACTGATCACGCTGCACTTCAGTGGATGTCCCTACATAAAGAGTCGAATCCTGCTGGTCACTGGATTGTGGGTGGTTTCTGGATTTACAACCATATAAGTTCACCGCCACTTAACGCTGGGGCACCCTTCAGGCCTCTCTCAGATCCACGACCTCTCGTTAGGTCCGCCCACCTGACGGTCTCGGCTAAGGGGGATCGTGTCATGCACGCCTAGCGAGTAGGAGACCGCTGGACGGATTTTAACACACCTGGGAAGACAGTTCCCGGCAGGGAATGGCGGGGTACTAACGTTCTCCCTCTGCTTTCTTGTAGGAAAAAAGACACTCCTGCCACCATAAGCCGGGTTTGCCTGCAGTAATACGCTTCCGCTCTTCCTCCTCCATCTTTTCCTGACGCATCAATCCCATCCTCCCTCACGGTTCCTTGCCCTCGGTGATGAGCTAACACCCAAACAGCGGCAAGAATTAACTCATGTGATCCGAGCCATCCCGAGTAGTGAGCGAGTCACCTGGCCGGACCTCGCTGATTGCACATGACATAGTCACAAACCCGTGTAATCGCCTGGGAGAGAACCTATAGACTCCCGGAGGCAAAACGCGCTGAAGTGGAGTTAGAGGTGCAACAAATGTTGGATATGGGCATTATTGAGGAGAGCCATAGCCCCTGGTCCAGCCCTATCGCCCTCGTTTCCAAGCCAGACGGCTCCTGGAGATTTTGTAACGACTTTAGACGCCTGAACCAGGTCTCCAAATTCGATGCCTACCCGATGCCCCGCATTGATGACCTCCTTGAGCGGCTGGTACGGCTCAATACTTGACTACTCTTGACATGACGAAGGGTATTGGCAAATTCTTAACGGCATCCGCGAAAAGAAAAACGGCCTTTAGCACCCTAGTGGACACTGGCAATACAAGGTTCTCCCATTCGGGCTGCACGGGCCCCCGCAATCTTTCAACGCCTGGTGGATAGAGTGCTGAAACCCCACCAGTCCTATAGTGCCGCCTACCTGGATGACGCCGCATTCTATTCTGGCACCTGGGAGGAACATCTATTGTAGGTCTCTGCTGTCCTCACAACACTAGCTAAAGCCGGCCTCTGCATAAACCCTTGAAAGTGTTTTTTGGCTTGAAGGAGGCCAAGTATTTAGGCTACCTCGTGGGACAGGGACAGGTGAGACCACAGTGTTCAAAAATTAAAGACATCTTGGAATGGCCCCGTCCAATACCAAGAAGCAGGTGCAAGCTTTCTTGGGGTTAACGGGTACTACCACCGTTCGCGGCCCTTCTCGGAAAGAGCCGCACTTGACTAATTTAACAAAGAAGGGCGCTCTTTATACGTGGTGTGGAAATGACAAGGCAGAACACGATTCAGTGACCTAAAGAAGGCCCTTACATCGGCACCTGTATTAAGGACGCCCGATTTTGGGCTCCCTTTATTCTCCAGACCGACGCCGGACACAGGCCTGGGCGGGCGGTTGAGCTAAAGCGTCCACGCGTGTCGAACACCCCGTGATGTACCTAAGCCAGAAACTGATGGACCGGGAGACCCAGTACGCTGCAGTGGAGAGGGAGGCCTTGGCCATTAAGTGGGCGGTGACCCATCTCGTTATTACCTGCTGGGTCGCTGAATTCACTCTGGTGACTGATCACGCTGCACTTCCAGTGGATGTCCCTACATAAAGAGTCGAATCCTGGGTCACTGGATTGTGGGTGGTTTCTGGATTTACAACCATATAAGTTCACCGTCACTTAACGCTGGGGCACCCTTCAGGCCTCTCTCGTATCCACGACTCTCGGTTAGGTCCGCTCACCTGACGGTCTCGGCTAAGGGGATCGTGGTCATGCACGCCGCAAGTAGGAGACCGCGGACGGATTTTAACACACCTGGGAAGACATTCACCAGCAGGGAATGGCGGGTACTAACGCTCTCCTCTGCTTTCTTTGTAGGAAAAAGACACTCTGCCACCATAAGCCGGGTTTGCCTGCAGTACGCTACTTCCGCCCTTCCTCCTCCATCTTTTCCTGACGCCATCAATCCCATCCTCCCTCACGTTCCTTGCCAGCATTCCTCCACTTTCGGCTCCTCCCTCATAAAATGGCCTGCCGACGCCATATTTCGCCGTCACGATATGAACTGTTTAGCTTATATTTTTGACCTGCATTTTTCTTTTTGATTGTGGATCGTCTACAATATACGGGGCCGGAAAACCCCAAACCTTTATGTTGTGTCCTTCTCCATCTTTTTACAATATATATATATATAACTTGTCCAGGACAGATTCATTTGTTCATTTGTTAAATTAGAGTTTAACAATTTTGACCCGTGCAGGACCAAAATGTGGAATATTTATTTTTTCAAATAATGGATCAGTCTGTAATGATGCGATTAATGTACGCGCTATAGAATATTTTGCCTTGCTGTTATAATAGAATAAGAAGCTGCTTTGCAAAAGCTGTGTGAATAAGTAGCTGACTGCAAGCTTATACTGGGAGTGAATAAAATGCCAGCTGAATGCATACCTAACTTCAGCCCTGTGATCATTTCAGAATTAAGGGAAAATACTGGTAAAAAGAATTACCACCAAGCCCTTTCACAAACATACAGTGACGTGCAAAAGTATTCAATCCCTTTAAAAGTCATCCTAATTTTCTGCATGACAAAAGATTTGTCCACATATTTATCCATTTGGTATTTTTAATGTGAACTCTTGTGCTGTAACAAAATGTTATCAAACTCCAAATAACTAAAGAAAAACTCCAAAGTGATTGTCTGCCTCTAAGTATTCAAGCCCAACACTTTTATCAAGAACCTTTTGCTGCAGTAACAGCCTTATTTTTTGGGGTATGTAAATATACCCCAGTTCTGCACATTGCTCAGGCGTGATTCTTCCCTATTCTTCTTGGCATGATTTCTAGGTACCCTCTATGTTGGTGGGATGGTATCTCTGAACAGCAGTTTTCAAACAGTGCCCCAGATTCTCAACAGGGTTAAGATCAGGGCTTTGACTTGGCCATTCCGAAACATTCACCTGTCTGTTTTTGAGCCATCCCAGTGTCACTTTGGTCTAATGCTTAGGGTCATTGTCATCTTGAAAGATGTATCTTCTACCGAGCTTTAAATTCATAGCAGACTGGAACGAGTTTCCTGCAATATTGTGTGGTATTTGGCCATCTATTGTCCCTTCAACTCTGACAAGATTCTCAGTCCCAGCACATGAAAAACATCCCATAGCAAGATGCTGCCACCACCATATTCCACTGTAGGTCTGGTGTTTCTTGTGGCATGGGCAGTGTTTGTTTTACACCACACATTCTGTACCTCTTTGAAGTCTGAGAAAAAGTTCTATTTTGGTTTCATTTGACCATAAACCCTTCTCCCACATTTAACTGGAAAATGCCATATGTGTTTTATGTGGACCATCTTAAGGAATGGCTTCTTTCTTGCCACCCTCCTGTAGAGGCCTGTTTAATGGAGAGCTCTTGAAATTGTGGACCCCTGCACCTTCACTTCAGTTTCAGCCAAAAAGCATTGCAAACATCTGAGAGTGACGTTGGATTTCTAGTCTCTCTCTCTCTAGTTGATGTCTAACTCTGATGTTCAGTCTTGAGGGATGGCCTGTTCTAGTAAGAGTCGGTGCTGTGATGAACCTTCCACTTTCTGATGATGGATCCAGCAGTGCACAATGGGACATCAGACTTTGATATTTTATAATTATTTCCTGCTACCTTGTGCATTTCAATAACTTTGTTTCTCACATCAGCAGAATGCTCCTCTGTCTTCATTTTTCAGTGACTGTCCACCAAAGACTATAGCGCCTACGAAGGGGCTTTTATATCCAGAGAGAAAGTAGCACCTCATTATGTTTAATATGACTGTCAAATGTCTGCCACCTTTGTAATTAATTTGTCATTGGTGTAAACCTGGAGCTTCCAAAGCACAGAGGTTTAAACACTTATGTAAACACTAACTTTGGAGATTTTCTTCTTCAATTAAATGTCTACATAAAATAGTTTATTTTGACTTTGGAAATGTTTTGTTACAGCATAAGAAAAATACTGGAATGAATAAATATGTGTACAAATATTTTGTCTTGCATAAAATTATGACAACTTTGAAGGGATTGAATACTTTTGCACGTCACAGTATGTTTGTGAAAGGGTTTGGTGGTAATTATTTTTAAGTTAGGTGCACATTCAGCTGCCTTTTTATTCACTTCCAGCTACATCCAGTTTAAGCTTGCAGTCAGCTACTTATTCACAATCCAGCTTCTTTTCTATATTAACAGCAAGGCAAAATATTCTACAGTGTGTACATTAATCCGCAAACTGATCCATTATTTGAAAAAATAAATATTCCAGATTTTCAACCAAAACTTGAACGGGTTGAAAATGTTAAACTCAACTTTAACAATGGAACCTGTCCTGGACAAGTTTATATAATGCCAATTAATATACACGTTGTAAATGTGCAAGTGTTGTGGTGTAGTGTTTTTAAGACTGCACTTTTAAACTGAGTTCGTGGGTTCAAGTCCTGATAATGACACTATGTGACCATAAACAAGTCACTTCACCTGTCTGTGCAGCACTGGGCGAATGTAACCAGTAGTATCTAAATGTTGTATGTTGGATAAAGGCGTTAGTAAAAGTAGAATATTTTGCTTTCAGAATGAATAACTGGTTTCAAAAGTTGTGTGAAAAGTACTGTGGCTGGGTGCGAGCAAACATGATCCAGGAAGCAAATAAGATGGCCCAATAGGTACCTAACTTCAGCCTTGTGTTCATTACAGACTCAAGGGTAGATTCTGTTAAATAGTAATAATTACCACCAAGTCCTTTCGCAAACGTATGGTGCGGAAAAAAATATATAATGCCATTTAAACGCAGATGCCTCCGAGCCACTTCTCTTTACACTCCATGACTCTACCGGCCCTTGAGTTCCTGTTTCTTGCCCGCCCATTTCCTCTGAAGATCACGTGAACAACCAATATAGTTCACACGCAGAACCGATATAGTTCATACACAGAGTTGCGATAGGGTGCGCACGCATAACCAATATGTTTCGTACGCGAAACCGACATAGTGCACACATACAACCAATAGAGTTCAAGCGCAAAATCGAGAGGTTACCCACATGAAACTAGTATAAGACGTGCATGAAATAAATATAGTGCATACGCAAATCCATTGTTAGACCGACACAGAACACAAGCCAATGTAGTTCATACGTAAACCAATAACATACAAGCGTAAACCACTGCAGTTCACTCACAAACCAATAACAAATCGTACTGGAACTAGTGATATACACACGTAAATCAATATAGTTCATATTCAAACCAGTGGTATGCACGTACAAACGGATACAGTTCACGCACAAACTAATAATATACGGACACGAACGAAATATAGTTCATATGGATGAAACCAGTATTTACGCACGCAAACCAATTAAGTATGCACGCAAACCGATAGTAACTATTCATAAACCAATAGTGTTCACATGTAAACCAATAGATTACACACGGAAATATATGATTTATGACCTGTTTGGCCCCTCATACGAAAGGATCTGCGTACTCTAGTAGTATCGAAGTTTTCGTCGTTTTACTTTAATCACCAAATTTAGGCTACTACAGGATCAAAGTGGAAATTTCGAGATCAAGACGAAATTCCGTCTCTAATGCCTAAAACTACGAGAATAATCTCGACGTTCCTCACTTTAAAGTAGAATTTTCGACTTTTAATCTCGAAATAGAACTTTTATTTTCCTCACTATGTTCCTAATTTTTGTCTTCTCTGTGGCCCTAATACTCTTCTGTAGATTTCTACAGCTTCGTGATTAGAACGAATACAATTAATATAATGCTTGGCTGCAGTGTATTTTCGATCATCTGCCTCCAGATAAAAACTGCACTTTACTTACCTAACACTTGAAGTGTGACACTCCACTCTGCAGTCACTCCCTCAGTAGTTATGATGCTCACGTTGTACTGTCCCGTGTCACGTTGTGTCAGTCTGAAGTGCGTCAGAGATCCTGTCATTGTGTTCAGATGGGCTCTCCCTTCATACCCCACCTGTATGAAACTGCACCACCCGTCCAAATCACCACATTGTTAGTGATGTTTACCGTCCAGGTCACAGCCTGTAACACGGCATTTGAAGGATTAAGTAAAAGTTTAATGTCACATCGCCGCCTACTCGTACGAAAACGGGGCTTGTGGAATAGTGAGAGTCAAACTGGAACACCCTGTGGGAAAAGAGGAAAAGGAAGGCTTAAAATAAGTTTTACAGACAGTTAGTACAGTGTGACTGGGAGTGTAAACGAGCACGTGGATCAATTATTACATCTTCTTACTTGAATGGAGAGCCACGGAGAGAACAGCACAGACGGCGGCTTTTATTCGCAGCTCCATCTCGGACTGGCAACACAGCTGCAGCGGTGTCTTTTAACAAGTGAAAGCTGCGGAGCAGGAGGGAAGTGGAAAACACGGAACAGTCAACATCAGATCTGAAAAATTGCGGACATGTTTCTGTTTCGGTGTTATGTAGTATATTTAGTTGCGAATGGTTTTGTGTTTTTGTGTCTTTAGCTCGAAAGGGCTCCAAGTTCGAGTGATATAATTATAATTAAGATTGTCAACACGTCAGTTTTATTATCATCATCGTCATCATCATAATAATAATTATTATTATTTTTATTATTATTATTTTTACATCCCTGCGATATTAAAGGCTCTGTATAAATTAACGACTGAATGGAGAAATTAAAGTTTGAACTATAGTCATAACATTCTCAGAATCGTTCAATAAATAATAAACTTAAAAGGTATTTTTAAACCTGTTTTAAACACTCGTAAAAACATCTACCGTTTTAAAGTTAATTTAATAATTTCGGCAATTGTTTTCTTGTGACAGTTTTGGTAGGGCATGATCAGTTTAGTCAATCTTGATGATAGACACGGTGGTTTAGGGGACTTTATTTTAAAATTGGTGCTTAACATGTGTATTAGATTTAGTGAAGAGCTGGAACACAATGTATTTGCAAGGGGGAAAATAACGAGTTTTTTCCCCACTGGAAAACAAACATATGGATAGATAAGCCTATTGTACTTTAACTTTTTTCCTATAACATTGGATTGTTACTGTGGTGGGTTGGCACCTGCCCGGGATTAGTTCCTGCCTTGTGCCCTGTGTTGGCTGGGATTGGCTCCTGCAAACCCCGTGACCCTGTGTTCGGATTCAGCGGGTTGGAAAATGGATGGATGGATTGGATTGTTATCCGTACCTGTGATACCAAATTCTGCATCTGAAAATTTCTTTTACAGATTTCATCTAGGCTCCAGATGTGCCATGTGTTGAATGTGCACACCCATATGATTTACATAGTTTCATGCAACGCATACTTGTAATTAACTGACTTTACAGTTTTATAGTCAGAATTAGGTCTCTACCACCATTAACCCTTTGTTAAAACCCATTCTGGATTAAGAGGACTGAAGCCTGTCATGGCAGCAATTGGAACAAGTCAGTGACACTACTGGGCACCAGTCAGTTACAGGGTACATTTACACACACAACGACACCTGCACACATACTCATGTTTAAACTTACTGGTGCTTTAATGGCACTTTACTGAGTTGTGTGGTTCCTCCTAGAACCATTGGTTGATAAAGATCTATTTCATTTTGGGAGGAGTTTTAAAATATGAAATCAGTTGTTTGAAACAGTTCCTAATTTGTGGACAAATCAGAAATATTTAATTAACAGAAGGCTGCCAAGTGGCAGATCAAGAAAACCTGAAGTTAACCCTTTGAAATTTCACAAATCTGTAATCATCTCTTCATGGGCATTCATTGAATTTGTTATGGATTTAAATAAAACGTTCTTTCTGGAACATTAATGTGGATGTTCTGTTAAAAAAAAAAAAGTTCTTAGTGAGTGAGGGAGTGATTAAAATCCCTTTATCTTTATAATAGCTAACATTTTTATTTTAATGTATAATGGTAGAGAATAATAACTCTTTGAAGATATATTCTTGCCTAGTCAATATTTTTAGAACCAGTGAATTATATAAGCCACAGTCAAGAGGTGAGGCAAAGAATCTGATCATGGCAGAGCATCATGTAAAGATGACCTAAGTTTTGACCATTTTTCAATAATCATGACAAAACAAATTGTCACTATAGAACAATTTATAAAGGATAATTGAAAATTGATGGTGAGATATCTCTGGGGATTAAGTGTAGGTCAACTGAGTACTTCTTCATAAACAATTAAACATGAGAAAATTACTTAATGTGTTAACCTCATTGTCATCAGACTCTCCTTTGTACCACTGCATCTTTTATGCACAATCTACCAAAAGTCTGTGCTATGAATTGAATTTATCCCAACATTTCTACTGCACTTGCCACACAGACTTGCACTCACTTCTTCCATGCCTCCTAAATCTTTGCCTTTTGTTTATTTCTCAGGCCTGAAACCAAATTGTATTTTGTTTTCATCTCCAATAATACCTGGTTATGTTCTCTAGCACTTTCTTAACCTCCTGGTCCAAAAATCTTGACCGCTAGATATCAACCACACATTATGTTTAAGCCAGGTAAACTCACCTGGCTTATGCTTAAATTTCTTTTTATATCTTTTTGTTCATGTTTTATTCATTTATTACAATTAATATGTCAATAATATATTGATATGATTATATAACTATTTAAGAATATATAAATATTTAATATTGTCATTTATGTATTCTCTATTTATTTTGTTATTTATTTATTGTTTTGTTTCTGTGTGATTAATCTTTTCTACTATGTTCTTTATATTTTTGGGTGGAACCGTGAGGGAAGGGGCACCCTTTGCATCATTACTAGGGACTGCCCCCAGTCCATAAAAGGCAGGTGAGGGAGTGTGTTTTGATTCAATGCGTGAGTTTATTGGATAAAGTATTGTTGCATTTTCATTGGTTTAGAATTTCTTATTTTTAACTATTTTTGCTCTGCTTTTTGACTGTTCTTTTGGATTGTGTTTTTGGGACTTGTTTACTTTAGGAGTCCCATTCCAGTCCTTTTGATCTTTTGAGCATTTTATTGTATGTTTTCTTTTGTTAATAAATATTCTGTTCTTTAAATGATTAATTGATTTAGATTTTCTGTTTTGTTTTGTCTCTTTGCCCTTTGTCTCTTTAGATTATTATTATTATTATTATTATTATTATTATTATTGTTATCTGTATGGTAAAAGCCTTAGCATTTTTCTTCTTCTTCTTTCGCTGCTCTCATTGGAAAATTATGAAACATCATTACGATTTCCAAACACGTTTATGAGTAACATTTTGCAGTATGGAGTTCCCTAAAATCATCATGTAATTCATTCTCAAATGTGAACTCCTATTCCTCAGTGAGAACAAGTATCGGGCAGTTCATAACCACTCCTCATGTCCCACTCTGTGGTAGGGCAAATTCTTAGGTTCATAAATAGAAAGACAGAACACAAAAGGCAAAAAGGAGATGCCAGGAAAGGTATTCCAAGGTGATCAAAGTCCCAATAGAAGATCTAAAGTGTGTTCAAGAATACAATAAAAAGGTAAAAAAATCCAATAAATCACAGAAGCACAAAGCACAGAAATAATCACAAGAAAAATAACTTCAAAGTGCATTTGAATTAATCTCAAAGAACTGTTGGTTGACTACCGTAACAGGTCTGAAGGCAGTAATAATAATAATACATTTTATATATATAGTGCCTTTCCCATGCTCAAGGCACTTACAGAATATAAGAAAGAACAGCAGGGTATACAGTATATAGCATTGTACAAAACCAAATAAATTATTAAAGAAGATTAAGACAGTAAATTCAGAGAACAAAAGCCTAACAGACAACATAATTGATCTAGCACACACACACAGGTTACATGAGCATCTTGACTGAGAGGTAAACTGAGAGAAGGATAATAAAGTCAAGTAGAGCTAAAAGCCTTCCTGAACAGATGAGTTTTGAGTTGTTTTTTAAAAGAATTCATGGAGTCAGCTGATCTGATTAATTTCGTAGGTCATTCCAGAGTCTGAGTGCCATACAGCTGATGACCCTGTCACCCATGGAGTGTAGATTAGTGTAAAGCACAACAAGATTGCCAGAATCAGAGGACCTTAGTGGGCGGACAGGCACATAGCTATGGAGAAAGTCACTGATTTAGTTTGGTGAGAGGTTATTTAAGGTTTTGTAGGTTATTAGTAGAATTTTATATTCGATTCTGTAAGACACAGGAGCCAGTGAAGACGGAGCAGGATGGGTGTGATGTGCTCGCTGCTGCTGGTTTGTGTAAGGACTCTTGCAGCCGAGTTTTGAATAAGCTGGAGCTGTGATATAAGATTAGAAGGGGCACCTGCCAGTAGGGAGTTACAATAATCGATGCGGGATGTGATAAAAGCATGCACAAGTTTCTCAGCATTAGAAAAGGAGAGGAAGAAGCGAACAGGATATGTTACAGAGGTGAAAGTTTCTTAATGTGATTTATGTGGGTGGAATAAGAAGGGAGGAATCAAAAATGACACCAAGATTCTTTGCAGTAGAGGCAGGTCTGATGAGATCACCACCAAGATGGACTGGGAAGGAGCTCATTTTATTAAGTTGCATTTTAGTCCCAATTTGCAGGAGTTCAGTTTTGTTGCAATTTAATTTTAAAGAGTTCTGCTCCATCCAGGTTTTAATTTCACTAAGGCAGGTTGTGAGCTGAGAAAGCTCTGATGAAGTTCCACTTTTAACATTGAAGTAGAGTTGAGTATCATCTGCATAAAATGATAGCCCAGTCCATAGCTACGAATAATATGGCCAAGGGGAAGCATATAAATACAGAAGAGAAGAGGGCCGAGGACAGAGCCCTGAGGAACTCCTTGTGTGACTGGCACTGAGCTGGATCTGCTGTTGCCAAGACTAACAAACTCTTGCCTATCAGTCAGATAGGACTTGAACCACTGGAGGGCAGTGCCAGAGATACCCAGCATGTTCTCCATTCTGGACAGTAGAATGTCTGACAGTGTCAAATGCTGCACTGAGGTCTAACAGAATTAATATGCTGGTTTGTCCAGAGTCTGCTGCCATAAGCAAATCATTGGTTACCCGTAGCAGAGCAGTTTCACAGCTGTGCAGCCCTGAAACCAGACTGAAAGGGTTCCATCAAATTATTAGGTTAAGTAATTGGTGAGCTGGGAGCTACAACACGCTCAAGAACTTTTGAAAGGTAAGTGGGAAATAGGCCGAAATTGTTAAGATTGTCAGCATCAAGACCAGACTTTTTAACATTGGGGTTACAGAAGCGATTTTAAAAGTGAGCGCACAGAGCCAGTGTCAAGGGATGAGTTTATTATTGTTGTAACAGTTAGGATTATGGCATGAAGGCAGGATTTAAGTAGTGTGCTGGGATGGGGTCCAGTACACAAGTAAACAAACAGATGTGACTGGTGAGAACTTAGAGAAGGAGCTGGATGGAGTGGGAAAACAGGGAGAGATATAAACAGATGATGTATTTATGTTAGTTGAATTATTTAGATCTTTAATTTTGTTACGGAAAAAGTGGAGGAATCCTCACAGACTTCAGTAGAAGAGGTAGTTGGGCCAGATGCAGGTTCAGTAGTTTATTAACTACAGAACAAAACCCTTGGGTTATCGTGGCCACTTTCTATTATTCTGCCATATGGGTGTTCTTAGCAGCAGTTAGTGCTTCTCTGTAAGCTCTTTGGTGGTCAGAGAAAGCCTGGATGTGCACGTGAGGCCAGTCTTACGTGACATTCTCTCAAGGTCGGCCAGATGCTTTCATAGATCGCAATTCTGAGTTATACCAAGGAGCTGAACGTTTAAAGGAAACCTCCTTATGTTTTAAAGGAGCTGTTTTATCTAATGCTGAATGAAGGGCTGAGTTATAGTGGTCAACAAGACTATCTAGTGTTGATGGAATAGGTGCAGACAGTAAAAGATCAGAAATGGATCCAGAAAGGATAGAGGGACAGATATTTTAAGGTTTCTGTAAGAAATTTGTGTTTACAGGTAAGAGGAGGAAAGGCAGTGAGACAGTGAAAAATACTGCTTTATGGTCAGAGAGTCCCAAATCAGTGCTGTAAATGTTGGCAACAGATAGTCCAGAAGTGCAGATCAGATCCAATATATGACCACCAGAGTGGGTGGGAAAATCAACATGTTGTGTCAAGTCAAAACAGTCCAGTAAGGATAGGAATTCATTTCTCAGTTTAGATGTAGTAATGTCAATATGGATGTTGAAATCACCAAGAAGGATAATTCTCTGAGAGTAAGGAATTACTGGTGGGTTAAAAGTTCAATCAGATCAGATAAGAAGGATGCATTGTATTTTGGGGACGATAAAGAACAATGAGTGAGACAGGACCTGATTCCGTTATTAGTTTAAGAGCCAGGCACTCAAAAGACAGTGGACAGTCAATTGGGATTCGTTTGATATTTAAGTCTGCTCTGATAATTACTAGCCCACCACCTGTTTGAGCTGCGAGGTTCTGTATGGAAAGTGAAACCAGGTGGAGTCGCCTCCGTGAGAGACGAATTCATTGGTTTTGCCAAGTCTCCGTTAAACACAGTATATCAAGTTTGGTGTCAGTGATGAGTTCTGACAGCACCAATGCTTTGCCATTAAGAGATCTCAAGTTAAACAGTGCAATATTAGTTAATTAAGCTTCTTTTTGCACAGAGCGTGATCAGGGTTTATTTCCACATAATGTAAATTTGGCACACTGACACTTGTATTTCCAGGGCCATGAGAAATTCCTGAGCAAATGCTGCCGTTGTCTTTTCATTCACAGCCCAGCAGTGCGGGCGACCTGACCAGCGATGTACATATTTCGGGCGCTGCAAAATACCGCATCTTTTAGGATGTTCCAGTCAGACCATTTGCTCTGGACAAACTGTTTAATAAGAAGGAGTTTGTCATGAGAGTATTTTAGCATGATACTGGACAATACTATCTGAAAGCAGTGGAGAAGCAGCACAGCACAGCGAACCGTAGGATAGGTGGTGTGGTAGCGAGGTGAGCGGCATAGTAAGCAGCAGAAAGCATAGCAGGAGGAGGTAGCAGGATTTGGAGGTTCCAATACACAGCCACAAACAGTAACGCTTGGTTTTCAGGCGTGATCACCCCAGAGCCATAAGCCAGGTTAGTATGAACATCAGATCAGTTCCCAGTCGTAGAGTATTGTAAGATGAAACAGGAGCAAATCAGCATAGCGAATATAATCACGGAGACAGATCATCCTGAGGTCCTAGATCGCCAGGTACAAAGCGTCCCGCGATCCACAGACTCAGTTGTTCCCAGTCAAGTAGAGTCCATAAAATCTGTAAATATTAAGCCAAATCCATGCAATTTGAGTCTGTATCCACGGACTATAATACGCATAATAAAAGAAATAAAACAAGCGTAAGAAAGTGTAGAATTAAGGCAAATTTATGAAAAGTGTTGTTAACAGGGAGGAGCGGCAACAACATGTGTGCCAGCCTTCCTCCCGCCTCTTGGGGACCACCCACAAAACCCATGGAACATACAAACAGGTACAAGACGGCGTAGGAGGATATACTGTATAATTTCAGTCATAGTACTGTGTACTGTACTTTAATGCACACAATTATTGTTATGCTTTTACTAAGTTTTACTCTACACCCTCTTTGATTTTTTAGTGTAGCAATTACATTTCAGAACTTTTTCCACTCAGTCTAGGTATTTAACCTCTCCAGCTCAGAGGTATTTTATCAGCCAAGAAAAGAGTTCTTTCAATGGTGATTTTAAATGCCCTTCCAAGTATGGTTGTGACTAATGACTATATCAATGAATTTTGCCTTTCTAATTATAGGAGATACACAGTAGCTGGTGAAGAAGTGTTTGCAGGATTCTGTTCATGGTCCTAAGAAGATTCCTAAACATTCAAACCCAGCTACTAGCATTGAAAGCAAGTTTAATGATACATGAAATAGATGGAGTTGTGCAGACATCTTTGAAAAGGACAAAGTATTCATAAATGTAATAAAAGTGACTTGAATTGCTTTCTGATGTATGAAATATGATGGCAACTCTTGGGTTCAAAGATTCTCATGGTGTAGACTACTGTAGAGGCTGCAGCCAGTGAAGTGTGTTTCTTCTGGTTTAATGTGTCACCATGGGGTGCATCTATTTATCTAAACGGCTTTTTAGATCATCTTCAGTTCCTACGCTGTGTCCTGCCACATTGAAAGCCTACTATGTCTGCATAAACAGCTTCAGAGAAATCCACAAAATCAGAAGGTGTTCAAATGAAGATGGAGCTATTATGAACCACTGGCTAGACAAGAAATACAGTAAATTGAAAGTCTGGTAACATTATTAAGGAATTATTAAAAAACAGGGGATAAAGGAGAATAGATTATTGAATGTTCACAGCACTGTAAGTACTTGTGTAGATAGACATGCTGAACTGTAAACCTGAGTATAATGAAAATTCTGTGTGGAAACTGGGGAGAAAGTAGATAAGGTGATATTCATAACTGAATATGATATGTTATATGTCTTTGTAAGAGAGAAATTTAATGTACTAATACCAGTAATGTTGTATGAAAAAACAAAGAGAGTAAGGCCACACATTTAGTGCAGCCTTGTTTTGGGAAGTTACAGGCTGTAGACAAACCTTGAGTAGCAAATGAAATAATAGCCATGGAACCTGCATCGACATAAGAAAATCAACGATAAAACAAAAATATTATACCCATCATAGCAAGGATAAAATGATTTTAATATATATAAGGTAGAAATGAAATATTAAATCATGTGAAAACTTGTTGGAATGCTCTAGGAAATAAATATTCAACAAGGTGTTTAGGTTTAGATATTTTTATTGTCAATTATTGAAATAAAATAAGGCAATAATTTGGCAACAAGATTGGAAACATAGTTATACAGAATTAGACTTTGAGTTTACAGTTCAGCATGTTCTAGGGTGGTCCTGACCTAATTATGCAATTTCTAATACGCTTATAACTATTACGCTTATTACATAGAAAATCACTCAAAAATCCTGACCATCAAGAAGTGTGCGAACTGACAACATGAAGAATTGTCTCACACTGAACTGGAATTGTCCCCACATAAATCAAAAGTCATCCAGACCATCTGGATCTACATAATTAGATCTGACCCCCTGTAGATTATTCATTAGAAAGGTTAAATGAAATACCTGGTTTGCCCTAATATTAAATGTCATTATTTTCAATGAGCCCTATTGTTTTAATGCAGACAAATTAGTTTACATTTAAGATTAAATTTCACTTAAAATGAGGTCATAGGTAGTAACCTAGGGCTCATGTATAAATGTACCAAAAAATGTTAATCGCTTCCATGCTCAAATGTATAAACCTAAACTCTGTCGTGAAAGCCACGCACATTTTCACGGTAGCTCATCTGGCATGCAAAGTTCTCTGCTCGGTTTGAAACTGCAGCAGCCATCGCCAAAGCAGTGCTTTTGTTCCAGTGTGGTTTCCTTTCTTTTAGATCCACATCCCTGGCGCCGCTTTATCATTTACACTGAAATTAACCGCATATTGTTTATTAGTTTAAGGGATCTGATTACAATTAACCTGTAACAATATAATGGTCCACAGAATGGTCAAACTATTCCAAATACCATAGCTGTTTTAGCATTGTTACCACTGCACATTCTTCTTCTTTCAGCTGCTTCCATTAGGGGTTGCCACAGCGGATCATCTTTTCCATATTACCCTCATTGCAACTATCTAGAGTATTTATATCACTGTATCTGAGTGTGGAATCACAGCTCTACAGCAGCTGATCGGAAAAGAACTATCGGTATACAGCATCAAGCAATGCTGCCTCAGTCATGCTGCCTATTTGAACTGCTCCTCATATGGCAAACTCTTCAGAGCCTTTCCTGTAACGGACTGGCGGTTCAGAAACAGTTTCATCCCCACGAACTATAAACGCAATCAATCAGTCCATCAAGTGCTCCTGTAGAACTGTTTGTACTTATTACAATTACCTCACTGTAAACTTGCAACAGAGCTATAATATTGCACAATCTGAGCCACTTTATAAAGTGTATATTTACATATAATGACGATATCATTTTTAAGATGAAATGCAGCAAAATATGTTTATTACATTATAGCAGATAAACTTTAACTTCATTTAAATAATCTATATTCTTCTTTCGCTGCTCCCATTAGGGGTTAATAATTAAACATGTGAGGACACGGTGTCTCAGGGTTGTCAAGGAGCTGTGGAGTCTGCTCACAGATTGTTCCTGCCTTGCGCTGTATTCTTGCTGGGCTTATGCGCGACACTGGAAGTATAGATGAATAGAATAATTAAACATACACTACGAAGATATTTCAATGTTCCTTAAAAGTTTTGACGATAATCGGCTCTAAGCTTACAGATGGCTTAAAGTCTATTACAGAGCCAGATTGTGTATGATTGGGTATTTGGAGAAAGAAAAAAGAAGGACAGGAATTGGAGGTTAGTACATTTGAAAGAGACAGAACTGCTGCAATAAATTATTTCATCAAAGGTCGTCCATGACGCAGCAAGCACCTGTGTGAGGTATGAACAATCACTGCGCCACTTGTTCCCATGTTTAATACATTAATCATGATGAAAATCATTTCAAGTATACATCTCAGTATTTAAATTATTCAGAGAGCTGTAATATCACAAATGAAATGGATTCTGTGTCCTGTCGGAAGAAGATAAAGCCCGCTTTAAGAAGCTAATAGTGATTCACAACAAAGAGTTATATAAGAACACATACTGTACAAACAAAGCATTTTTAAGCTTTAATTTACTAGTTTCAAATCCCATCGTAACTAAATGATTTTAAGATGAAGTTTTGATGTTCTACTTTAATGACAAACATAAACTATGTGATTAAAGTGGAAATTTTGAGATTAAAATGACATTTCGAGCTTTTTCCCCACTGTGTCCATATTTTTTATTTCTTTTCTCTGTACCCTAATAATCTTCATATTGACCTCAGACGGTGAGCTATGACTCACCTTTCACGGCGACTTTGATATCGACAACTTTTTATTTCGGCACTGTGACTTTTGTGAACTTCAACTGAATCTCCTACACTCTATGTCACCGATCAACTCTTTTTGTTGTTTTTATCACTTTTAAAGTCCAACATATAATATGTTTCTTCTGCTCTCCACTTGGCATTCGTGAAATTCTATTTCCCCATGCTTTTGTCATTGCCTTTCACAGAATGCTGAGCTTTGGGCTTTTATATTGATTTTCATATTCAAAGAGTGTAATTCTGGGACGAGTTTGGGAGGCAGGCGCGCAGCGTAACGTGTTACTTTTACTGAGCGATTTATGTAGCAAAAGAACGGAAGTTGGTGAACGCATGATTTATGCATCTGGATTTTGTGATACTTAACGCTTCTGCTTTTGTCTGTAATGCCATGTTTTAGGGTGAGTTCTATGCACAGTATGCATGAGGCCCTGGAGATTGTAGAATGAATGACCATTGTAAATGCAAGGCAGGTAACAGGAAATGAAGTCTGAAGGTTAACTGGGCCTAATTACAGGTCAACCAGATGACTTAAACAAAACAGTTCTTATTAGATTTTCTAAAATAAATGCTAATGATCAACATGTCAATTCCTAACCCTGCTTAATCCAGATCAGGGTTATAAGTGTCTATATATATATATATATATAAAGTGCAAGGCAGGAACAAACCCTGAAAGGATGCCAGTCCATTGAAGCTAATGGTCTATATAGTTTTAAATAAAGCTTAATACTAAGAACTAACTGGTCAGCAAATGGTTTGAAATAGTTATTAAGGTTCTATCGAGCAAATGTCTTGATGCAAGATGATATAAATATATGCAAGTAGGGGAATAAAAAAGAATACAGCAAAAACCACTCAGTGTGAAACCTTTCCTATGAATGGATGGAAGACATCCTTTGCTGTTCATGCCTAGGACTATGCCTCTGACTCATCTGACAATGGTCATATGATCATCAAAAGACTCAGATTAATAAATCATAAGGCATTTCTGCTATATAAGTGGTATCCTCAGTTGTTTTTAACTAGGAGTAAAATGCAGTATTAAAAATTAAATTGAATATATTCTGTTATACCATAATTTCATTGTCTTAATATCTCCGCTGTGGTTACTTGGGAGATATAATGCCTTCAGTTTGACTTACAATCTTAAATGAACATTTTCCCAGGGAGCATGCATTTCTGGTGATAAACAAGAATTACCTAATTTTTGATTAACCAGCATAAAAAATCAAGGTCAAATGGGTTGCATTATGGTTAACTCTGCTGCATCATGAATCCAGCCTCCATGTTCTGCATACAATCTAATTATCTGCGCGATGTTTTCTTCTTCTCCTTTTGCTTCCAGAATTATCCCTGTGTACTCTGGTTTTACTCACATATTTCCTAGATTCAAAATGAGCTGAATACTCTGAACACTCTAAACTGGCCCACAGTGAGTATGTCATGCAGTGTGCCTGGCAATGGAGTGAAGCCTCTTCCCAAAGATGATCCATGCCATGTGCTGGATGCCACCCCTTGTCACTAATAACTGGAAGGAAGCAGGAATGTTGTGTAAAAATGAGAAAAGAGTAGAAGTAAATATTTAAGGAACACAATGAGGTATTACAAATGCATACATACCTTATTTTTAATTGAATTAAATAACTTAAAACATTGGCAAATTAACAAATAATTTATGTATTTTTTTTTGTTATTTAATTTAACATCTCAGTGTGCATACAGGTGTAGTGGCTATAAAAAATATGGCAAAAAGAAATAATAGAAAAACCACAAAAATGCTTAGATTTTAGTGCCAGTTGTCTACTATGTCAACTAAATGTACAAAGGAATCTTATAGAACTGCAGCTCATTCTTGGTAGATGTTTAGAGACTTTAGAGACAACATTCTCCAGTCTATAGGTGCAGTTCCCTTCCAATGAGTGTCTAGTATCATAGAAAGAAAAAGTAAAACCTTTGGGCAATTCTTTTAAGCTATAATAAAGATAATGATGATTAAAATGCTTTGTGTTTAAAACAGAGAAAATGTTGTGCTACTCACACACAGAAACTGCAGTGAGGAGGAGTGAGCCAATGCAGCCTAACTGTGAGCAAATTAACACCATGGTGCAGGCACTATAATCTTAATAATTAGCAAAATTATTATCCATCTTGAACACAGGTATTGAAAGATGAGAATTCATAAGTTATGTTCCTTTTGCTATATGAGAGAATAAGATCTTTCTAAGCCAAGAGATATAATGAGATATACTTCATAAGTTGTGTTTAGGAGACAACAAGTTCAACTAAGCTTTGGTAATTTTATGTTTAGTGTTGTTTGTTATTGTGTTTGTCTTTGTATTTGTGAACCTTGTTCACAAATTGTACCTATATCTCATCATATTTCTGGTATTCCAGCTGGAAAAGTGAAACAGAGATTCTTCACTCAATCAACATTAATTTGGCTTTTTCCTTTTGGGCCTTTTGTTAATTATTTCACCACTAATTACCAGCATTGCCACTGATAATTAAAAAAAGGATTTACCTATCTTTCCAACACGGGCAAGTGAAAAAAATAACTATATAACTTCGATAACAGGTGACTTCTGGAGAAGCGTTTTACATACATAAGTTTATTTAAACAGTACAATAAAGGAAATCACGTAGTGCAATGAATTTACACTATGAGTGGGGGGCTTCCTGACCATCTACTAGAAATGTTGTATAGTTTTTCAGATTTTATGATGGTTATAGAGTGTAGAAACACCAGGGGATACTAGAGGAAGTTCTAGCCGGAATCCTCTGGAACAGTAGTGTAGTTGACTCTCACCAATGAAGTGATTCAAGCCTAGCAATAGGCCTGAAGATGACACTTAAAGTCACTTAACATAGGTCTTTAATTAAATGTGGAGACAAGAGATTTGAAAATACATATTAGAACATTAGAACAATCTAGAGCGAGAACAGGCCATTCAGCCCAACAAAGCTCGCCAGTCCTATCCACTTGTTTCCCCAAGAAAACATCAAGTCGAGTTTTGAAAGTCCCTAACATCTTACTGTCTACCACACTACTTGGTAGCTTATTCCAAGTGTCTATCTTATCTTTGTGTAAAGAAAACCTCCTAATGTTTGTGCGAAATTTACCCTTAACAAGTTTCCAACTGTGTCCCCATGTTCTTGATGAACTCATTTTAAAATACAAGTCTCGATCCACTGTACTAATTCCCTTCATAATTTTAAAACTTCAATCATGTCACCTCTTAATCTTCTTTTGCTTAAACTGTAAAAGGCTCAGCTCTTTTTAATCTTTCCTCATAATTCAACCCCTGTAGACCTGGAATCAGCCTAGTTGCTCTTTTCTGGACCTTTCTAGTGCTGCTATGTCCTTTTACAGCCTAGAGACCAAAACTGCACACAGTACTCAAGATGAGGCCTCACCAGTGCATTATAAAGGTTGAGCATAACCTCCTTGGACTTGTACTCCACAGATCGTGCTATATAACCTAACATTCTGTTAGCCTTCTTAATGGCTTCTGAACACTGTTGGGAAGTTGATAGCTTAGAGTCCACTATGACTCCTAAATCCTTCTCATAAGGTGTACTCTCGATTTTCCAACCGCCCATTGTGTATTCAAACCTAATATTTTTACTTCCTATGTGTAATACTTTACATTTACTGACATTAAATTTCATCTGCCACAAATCTGCCCAAGCCTGTATGCTATCCAAGTCCTTCTGTAATGATATAACAGATTCCAAATTATCTGCTAATCCACCTATCTTGGTATCATCTGCAAACTTAACCAGCTTGTTACTTATATTCCTATCTAAATCATTTATATATATATTAAAAATAGCAGCGGCCCTAGCACTGACCCCTGTGGAACACCACTCTTAACATCGGCCAGTTCTGATGAGGTTCCTCACACCATCACCCTCTGCTTCCTGTGTCTGAGCCAATTCTGCACCCATCTAAAAACATTATCACCCTGAACTCCCACTTCTTTTAACTTGATGCCCAACCTCTCATGTGGCACATTATCAAATGCTTTCTGAAAGTCCAGATAAATAATATCATAAGCTCCACTTTGATCGTATTCCTTTGTTGCTCCTCATAGAATTCCAACATGTTAGTAAAACCGACCTCCCTCTTCTGAACCCATGCTGACTGTTCAGAATAACTCCTGTCCTTACATGTGTTGCTCAATCTTATCCTTAATAATTCCTTCCATTAATTTTCCTGTGATGCTTGTTAAGCTTACTGGCCTATAGTTGCTTGGATCTGCCCTGTCACCCTTTTTATATAATGGGATGATATTTGCCATTTTCCAGTCCTTGGAATCTCTCCAGTGCACAGTGACTTCCTAAAAATATGTGTCAAGGGTTTATATATGTACTCACTAGCCTCCATAAGAACACGAGGATAAATATTATCTGGGCCTGGTGATTTGTTTGATTTCATCTTATTTAATCTGAGGCAGCACTTCTCCCTCTACAATTTCCAAATCCCTCAGTACCTCCTTAGTAGTCGTGTTTACCTCTGGGAGGTTATCCACTTGCTCACTTGTAAACACCTCAGAAAAATGTAAGTTTAGGGCATCTGCTATTTCATTGTCTGTATCTTTTAATTCCCCTTTACTATTCCTGATGAACTTGACCTCCTCCTTAACTGTTCTTTTACTACTAAAATACTGGAAAGAATCTCTTGGGGTCTTCTTTAAGCCTTATCTACTATATTCCTCTCCAACTGTCTTTTAGCCTCTCTGATATCCTTCTTAATGGTTGCCCTCATGTTCTCATACGCTACGATTCTCTTTGCAGTCATTAGTCTTATATGCCTTATACAGCAGTTTTTTCCTTTGCAACTTCTTTTTTAAATCTTTATTAATCCATCGTGGAGTTTTTTTTAGTTTCCTATTAATTCCAAATTTAGGTATGTATCTGTCCTGCATTACATGTAAAACATTTTTAAACCTGTTCCACTGCTCGACTGTCTCCACATTTAAAAGCTTATCCCAGTCTATCCTACTTAGACTTTGTCGTCATCTGCTCAAAATTAGCCCTACTAAAGTTCAATCTTAACAATTTTAGTCTTTGCATCTGTACTCTTACAAAATACTGAGAATTGTATTACATTATGGTCACTTGACCCTAGTGGTTCAATCACCTCTACACCCTCAATTCTATCCTGATTATTACAGAATACTAAATCCAGACAGGCTTTGCCCTTGTTGGTGCTTTAACATGCTGTGTTAAAAAACAGTCGCTGATTACTTCTAAAAACTCCTGCTCTTGTGCTCCTCCATCTGTAAGGTTATCCCAGTTAATATTTGGATAATTAAAGTCCCCCATGACTATAATATCCCCTGTAAACTTGCTCTTTTGATATTACTAAAAGATGTGTGTTGAAATTACTGTCTGAATTGGGTGGTCTTATGTCTGAATGGTGGGAAGAAGAAATATCAAATTGAGCCAATAAGAGAAGAAGAAGAGATAAGTCTAAAAGGGTTTTTGCTATATTTTGATTTGTTCTTGCTAATCACTTCCCACTATTAGTTTCCCAATAAAACCAGAATTTCATCCTCATTCAAGTATTATTTCTTTTTTATGTATTCATTTGTTGTCTGTTGTATATTATTTTTATTCATTCTGTCTGTGCTTTCTTTCTTTTTAATCTTTATTGTTATTTATCATTGATTATTGAATTGATATTTTTAGTAATAGATTATGTTAACTATATACCTCTTGATTCTGTTTCTTAATTTCCTAGTGTTTTGTGTAATGAGCCCTAGAGGCAGGGTCCCTAATGCTGTAACAGTTGGTGCACCTCATATGTATTAGGGCTGAGGCTGAGGTATAGACATTCACTCATGTTTGTTTGAGTTTCTTTTGTTGCATTTCTATTATAGTAAGGACGTTTTGTGATTTCTTGTTTTATGAACTCTGCTTTGGCCATGATTTTTTGCTTTTTGTTGTTAGGATTGTAGTCTACTTTCTTAACTTTTTGACATGGTTTCTTGAAATCATTTTTTAATAATTTTGTTCTTGTTTTCTATTTTGGAAATTATTGTTCTAAATTATTTAACCATTCTTAAATGTAATTCGCTTATATATTGTGTGGCAGGCTTTTTATGGTTTTGTCTCCCTTTTTCAATGTAGATTTCATTTGGCTTGTATAGGATTTGAACTTACTTCCTGAGTTTGGGGTCAGCATGATTTTGTTTCTAAGTCTCATCAGCAGATATAAGACCTAGTTTTGTACCAAAGCCTTCTATTTCAGTTTGAGTTTTAAAAGCAGAGCATACAGCTAAAGTGAACTAATGACACTGTAAAAGGAAGTGGCATTCAGAATATTATGTATAGGTGTCCCAGGTGCTACAGAGATTATTTAAATCACTTGGGGCCTCTAATCTTATTAAAGTTATCATTCTCCACTATTAAACACAATAATACTTTTATAATATAAATGACTAAATTAAGATAATTGATAGTTACAAAATAATTACCAGAATGGTCACATTCATTGTCTTATTTTCAGCACTCTTGTGTGTGATTTATTTTACATTTTCCTTTTGTCAGAAACTCACTGTGACTCCCCATGGCTGAGACAGAATGCTCAGAAGTACTACATTTATTTTCTCATTTATCTGCACCCTTGTGTTCTATTTATTTTTCTTTTTCATCTTGTGGGCCTGCTGGTTCCCAAACATTTGTGAGGCTTCTCTGAGTTCTTATTCAATCACTATATATATACTGTAAACATGTATAAAAATAAAATCTCATTTTCAAAATAAGAATACTTTCTATATAACTTGACATTAGTGTTTTCTGACTGGTATTTAAGGTGCATTGAAAGATGGCATTACTGATTTACTGAAATGTACTGTGAACTTAGTATGACCATGAAGACTGTAGCTTCTTTCAGCAGTGACAGTAGATTAACTTATTCTTTGTTCTCAGTGTTGGACTTAATTTATTAAGAATGACTTCGCCATCAGATATGTTGAGCTTCCTTTTCTCTGTGAGGAAGTATCTTTTCTGCTCAGTATAAAGTTCATTGCAAAAGCTTTGTATCTGTGAGAAGGATGTGAGACTTATAAGTGTTCATTTCTCCTTATTGTTCTGAAAGTTATATTTGGTCATTTCCTCTAAAGACTTGGTGTCAGAAAAGGAACATAACATAGCAGAGTACTTGACATCTGGATGACATCTGTGGAAAACTTCAGTTGGCTAAAATACAACGTAAAGGATACCTGAGTTGAATTGATGCATCCCTTTACCATGATGCTCCTGCTTATCTGCCTTTCTTCAAAATGGGTAATGCCTGTGAACAGCATGCATTTCATCAAGGCATAACTGTGAGCCTCTACAAAATTGTTTTACAAGAAATATTGATAAAATATAACATGAATCATAAAAGGCAAAAGTGCAGTGTGTGCTGCAACTGATATCCCATTGGATAGATAAAAGTGTAATCAACACAGAGGTAATCTATAGAGACAAGTAGAACTCAAAAAAGAAAGTCTAAAGCTCTGTATGGGGTCATTGAATTTAGTTTCCATTGGTGGATTCTCCATGTCATGAGAAGGTAGTAGGAATCTGAGTGTGCTGGTTCAGAGATGGACCTGTCACCACCTTACACATGCCAACAGTCCCATCTGCTCCGCCACCACTTGGATCAAATGCCTTGTGAACAACCAAACAATCTCAGGCTTATAAAGGACAAAGCAACCTTACACATGTTTTCACTGCTCTTCTCATTCCTCCTTGATTGGTATCCCTTTATTCCAAGTACCTTTCAACCTATCAGATTACCTGAGACTTATCATGTACAAAGCTTTGAAATAAACCAGGCAAGAGAGATGGAACACAATGTATTACAGTGTATTTGTGCCTCTCCTGTGATTTATAAGATGATTGGTTTGCAAGTGACTTCATATTGCACAAGTTCCTCCTTTTATGTCAGCTGCCTTAGAATTTATAAAGGCCATCCCTCAGGCTTAGGCTCTACCAACCAATTAAGACTTTATTTCCTTACAGATAGAATGCTGCCCAAATGGTGGTATAGTATCTGCTGTTCTCATAGTCTTCTTCTATAGTTTGAATTTTCCATAGCCACCCCATTCTAGAAACAAAAGACCACTTTCAAAAACCCTCCCACTTATAAAATCAGCCCCTGACTCAGGCAGAGGCTAGTGCTCTATCAGGTTACTTCTCTTGACTGTGGACAATTTGCTCAAGTTCTTGATGTTGCCAGCAACTGCTGATGCTAAGATGTATTTGTCTATCACAGGTAAAACCTTTGGGCACCTCTTTTAAGCTATAATAAAGATAATGATGATTAAAATGCTGTGTTTAAAACAGAGAAAATGTTGTGCTACTCACACACAGAAACTGCAGTGAGGAGGAGTGAGCCAATGCAGCCTAACTGTGAGCAAATTAACACCATGGTGCAGGCACTATAATCTTAATAATTAGCAAAATTATTATCCATCTTGAACACAGGTATTGAAAGATGAGAATTCATAAGTTATGTTCCTTTTGCTATATGAGAGAATAAGATCTTTCTAAGCCAAGAGATATAATGAGATATACTTCATAAGTTATGTTTAGGAGACAACAAGTTCAACTAAGCTTTGGTAATTTTATGTTTAGTGTTGTTTGTTATTGTGTTTGTCTTTGTATTTGTGAACCTTGTTCACAAATTGTACATATCTCATCATATTTCTGGCATTCCAGCTGGAAAGTGAAACAGAGATTCTTCACTCAATCAACATTAATTTGGCTTTTCCTTTTTGGGCGTCTTGTTAATTATTTCAATTAATTACCAGCATTGCCACTGATAATTAAAAAGTGATTTACCTATCTTTCCAACACGGGCAAGTGAAAAAATAACTATATAACTCGATAACAGGTGACTTCTGGAGAAACGTTTTACATACATAAGTTTATTTAAACAGTACAATAAAGGAAATACGTAGTGCAATGAATTTACACTATGAGTGGGGCTTCCTGACCATCTACTAGAAATGTTGTATAGTTTTTCAGATTTTATGATGGTTATAGAGTGTAGAAACACCAGGGGATACTAGAGGAAGTTCTAGCCGAATCCCTGGAACAGTAGTGTAGTTGACTCTCACCAATGAAGTGATTCAAGCCTAGCAATAGGCCTGAAGATGACACTTAAAGTCACTTAACATAGGTCTTTAATTAAATGTGGAGACAAGAGATTTGAAAATACATATTAGAACATTAGAACACTCTAGACGAGAACAGGCCATTCAGCCCAACAAAGCTCGCCAGTCCTATCCACTTGTTTCCTCCAAGAAAACATCAAGTCGAGTTTTGAAAGTCCCTAACATCTTACTGTCTACCACACTACTTGGTAGCTTATTCCAAGTGTCTATCGTTCTTTGTGTAAAGAAAAACTTCCTAATGTTTGTGCGAAATTTACCCTTAACAAGTTTCCAACTGTGTCCCCGTGTTCTTGATGAACTCATTTTAAAATACAAGTCTCGATCCACTGTACTAATTCCCTTCATAATTTTAAACACTTCAATCATGTCACCTCTTAATCTTCTTTTGCTTAAACTGTAAAGGCTCAGCTCTTTTAATCTTTCCTCATAATTCAACCCCTGTAGACCTGGAATCAGCCTAGTGCTCTTCTCTGGACCTTTTCTAGTGCTGCTATGTCCTTTTTGTAGCCTGGAGACCAAAACTGCACACAGTACTCAAGATGAGGCCTCACCAGTGCATTATAAAGGTTGAGCATAACCTCCTTGGACTTGTACTCCACAGATCATGCTATATAACCTAACATTCTGTTAGCCTTCTTAATGGCTTCTGAACACTGTTGGAAGTTGATAGCTTAGAGTCCACTATGACTCCTAAATCCTTCTCATAAGGTGTACTCTCGATTTTCCACCCCCATTGTGTATTCAAACCTAATATTTTTACTTCCTATGTGTAATACTTTACATTTACTGACATTAAATTTCATCTGCCACAAATCTGCCCAAGCCTGTATGCTATCCAAGTCCTTCTGTAATGATATAACGGATTCCAAATTATCTGCTAATCCACCTATCTTGGTATCATCTGCAAACTTAACCAGCTTGTTACTTATATTCCTATCTAAATCATTTATATATATTAAAAATAGCAGCGGCCCTAGCACTGACCCCTGTGGAACACCACTCTTAACATCGCCAAATCTGATGAGGTTCCTCGCACCATCACCCTCTGCTTCCTGTGTCTGAGCCAATTCTGCACCCATCTAAAAACATCACCCTGAACTCCCACTTCTTTTAACTTGATGCCCAACCTCTCATGTGGCACCTTATCAAATGCTTTCTGAAAGTCCAGATAAATAATATCATAAGCTCCACTTTGATCGTATCCTTTTGTTGCCTCCTCATAGAATTCCAACATGTTAGTAAAACACGACCTCCCTCTTCTGAACCCATGCTGACTGTTCAGAATAACTCCTGTCCTTGCATGTGTTGCTCAATCTTATCCTTAATAATTCCTTCCATTAATTTTCCTGTGATGCTTGTTAAGCTTACTGGCCTATAGTTGCTTGGATCTGCCCTGTCACCCTTTTTATATAATGGGATGATATTTGCCATTTTCCAGTCCTTTGGAATCTCTCCAGTGCACAGTGACTTCCTAAAAATACGTGTCAAGGGTTTATATATGTACTCACTAGCCTCCTTAAGAACACGAGGATAAATATTATCTGGGCCTGGTGATTTGTTTGATTTCATCTTATTTAATCTGAGCAGCACTTCTCCCTCTACAATTTCCAAATCCCTCAGTACCTCCTTAGTAGTTGCGTTTACCTCTGGGAGGTTATCCACTTGCTCACTTGTAAACACCTCAGAAAAATGTAAGTTTAGGGCATCTGCTATTTCATTGTCTGTATCTTTTAATTCCCTTTACTATTCCTGATGAACTTGACCTCCTCCTTAACTGTTCTTTTACTACTAAAATACTGAAAGAATCTCTTGGGGTCTTCTTTCGCCTTATCTGCTATATTCCTCTCCAACTGTCTTTTAGCCTCCTGATATCCTTCTTAATGGTTGCCCTCATGTTCTCATCGCTCTACGATTCTCTTTGCAGTCATTAGTCTTATATGCCTTATACAGCAGTTTTTCCTTTGCAACTTCTTTTTAAATCTTTATTAATCCATCGTGGAGTTTTTTAGTTTCCTATTAATTCCAAATTTAGGTATGTATCTGTCCTGCATTACATGTAAAACATTTTTAAACCTGTTCCACTGCTCCTCGACTGTCTCCACATTTAAAAGCTTATCCCAGTCTATCCTACTTAGACTTTGTGCATCTGCTCAAAATTAGCCCTACTAAAGTTCAACTTAACAATTTTAGTCTTTGCATCTGTACTCTTACAAAATACTGAGAATTGTATTACATTATGGTCACTTGACCCTAGTGGTTCAATCACCTCTACACCCTCAATTCTATCCTGATTATTACAGAATACTAAATCCAGACAGGCTTCACCCTTGTTGGTGCTTTAACATGCTGTGTTAAAAACAGTCGCTGATTACTTCTAAAACTCCTGCTCTTGTGCTCCTCCATCTGTAAGGTTATCCCAGTTAATATTTGGATAATTAAAGTCCCCATGACTATAATATCCCCTGTAAACTTGCCTTTTGATATTACTAAAAGATGTGTGTTGAAATTACTGTCTGAATTGGGTGGTCTATATGTCTGAATGGTGGGAAGAAGAAATATCAAATTGAGCCAATAAGAGAGAAGAAGAAGAGATAAGTCGTAAAAGGGTTTTTGGTGCTATATTTTGATTTGTTCTTGCTAATCACTTCCCACTATTAGTTTCCCAATAAAACCAGAATTTCATCCCTCATTCAAGTATTATTTCTTTTTATGTATTCATTTTGTTGTCTGTTGCATATTATTTTTATTCATTCTGTCTGTGCTTTCTTTCTGTTTTTAATCTTTTATTGTTATTTATCATTGATTATTGAATTGATTATTTTTAGTAATAGATTATGTTAACTATATACCTCTTGATTCTGTTTCTTAATTTCCTAGTGTTTTGTGTAATGAGCCCAGAGGCAGGGTCCCCTAATGCTGTAACAGTTGGTGCACCTCATATGTATTAGGGCTGAGGCTGAGGTATAGACATTCACTCATGTTTGTTTGAGTTTCTTTTGTTGCATTTCTATTATAGTAAGGACGTTTTGTGATTTCTTGTTTTATGAACTCTGCTTTGGCCATGATTTTTTGCTTTTTGTTGTTAGGATTGTAGTCTACTTTCTTAACTTTTTGACATGGTTTCTTGAAATCATTTTTAATAATTTTGTTCTTGTTTTCTATTTTGGCAAATTATTGTTCTAAATTATTTAACCATTCCTTAAATGTAATTCGCTTATATATTGTGTGGCAGGCTTTTTATGGTTTTCGTCTCCCTTTTCAATGTAGATTTCATTTGGCTTGTATAGGATTTGAAGCTTACTTCCTGAGTTTGGGGTCAGCATGATTTTGTTTCTAAGTCTCATCAGCAGATATAAGACCTAGTTTTTGTACCAAAGCCTTCTATTTCAGTTTGAGTTTTAAAAAGCAGAGCATACAGCTAAAGTGAACTAATGACACTGTAAAAGGAAGTGGCATTCAGAATATTATGTATAGGTGTCCCCAGGTGCTACAGAGATTATTTAAATCACTTGGGGCCTCTAATCTTATTAAAGTTATCATTCTCCCACTATTAAACACAATAATACTTTTTATAATATAAATGACTAAATTAAGATAATTGATAGTTACAAAATAATTACCAGAATGGTCACATTCATTGTCTTATTTTTCAGCACTCTTGTGTGTGATTTATTTTACATTTTCCTTTTGTCAGAAACTCACTGTGACTCCCCATGGCTGAGACAGAATGCTCAGAAGTACTACATTTATTTTCTCATTTATCTGCACCCTTGTGTTCTATTTATTTTTTCTTTTTCATCTTGTGGGCCTGCTGGTTCCCCAAACATTTGTGAGGCTTCTCTGAGTTCTTATTCAATCACTATATATATACTGTAAACATGTATAAAAATAAAATCTCATTTTCAAAATAAGAATACTTTCTATATAACTTGACATTAGTGTTTTCTGACTGGTATTTAAGGTGCATTGAAAGATGGCATTACTGATTTACTGAAATGTACTGTGAACTTAGTATGACCATGAAGACTGTAGCTTCTTTCAGCAGTGACAGTAGATTAACTTATTCTTTGTTCTCAGTGTTGGACTTAATTTATTAAGAATGACTTCGCCATCAGATATGTTGAGCTTCCCTTTTCTCTGTGAGGAAGTATCTTTTCTGCTCAGTATAAAGTTCATTGCAAAAGCTTTGTATCTGTGAGAAGGATGTGAGACTTATAAGTGTTCATTTCTCCTTATTGTTCTGAAAGTTATATTTGGTCATTTCCTCTAAAGACTTGGTGTCAGAAAAGGAACATAACATAGCAGAGTACTTGACATCTGGATGACATCTGTGGAAAACTTCAGTTGGCTAAAATACAACGTAAAGGATACCTGAGTTGAATTGATGCATCCCTTTACCATGATGCTCCTGCTTATCTGCCTTTCTTCAAAATGGGTAATGCCTGTGAACAGCATGCATTTCATCAAGGCATAACTGTGAGCCTCTACAAAATTGTTTTACAAGAAATATTGATAAAATATAACATGAATCATAAAAGGCAAAAGTGCAGTGTGTGCTGCAACTGATATCCCATTGGATAGATAAGAAGTGTAATCAACACAGAGAGTAATCTATAGAGACAAGTAGGAACTCAAAAAAGAAAGTCTAAAGCTCTGTATGGGGTCATTGAATTTAGTTTCCATTGGTGGATTCTCCATGTCATGAGAAGGTAGTAGGAATCTGAGTGTGCTGGTTCAGAGATGGACCTGTCACCACCTTACACATGGCCAACAGTCCCATCTGCTCCGCCACCACTTGGATCCAAATGCCTTGTGAACAACCAAACAATCTCAGGCTTATAAAGGACAAAGCAACCTTACACATGTTTTCACTGCTCTTCTCATTCCTCCTTGATTGGTATCCCTTTATTCCAAGTACCTTTCAACCTATCAGATTACCTGAGACTTATCATGTACAAAGCTTTGAAATAAACCAGGCAAGAGAGATGGAACACAATGTATTACAGTGTATTTGTGCCTCTCCTGTGATTTATAAGATGATTGGTTTGCAAGTGACTTCATATTGCACAAGTTCCTCCTTTTATGTCAGCTGCCTTAGAATTTATAAAGGCCATCCCTCAGGCTTAGGCTCTACCAACCAATTAAGACTTTATTT
This sequence comes from Polypterus senegalus, assembly GCF_016835505.1. NCBI lineage: Eukaryota > Metazoa > Chordata > Cladistia > Polypteriformes > Polypteridae > Polypterus > Polypterus senegalus. The sequence goes on from NW_024386621.1 coordinate 90,653, forward strand.
CCTTACAGATAGAATGCTGCCCAAATGGTGGTATAGTATCTGCTGTTCTCATAGTCTTCTTCTATAGTTTGAATTTTCCATAGCCACCCCATTCTAGAAACAAAAGACCACTTTCAAAAACCCTCCCACTTATAAAATCAGCCCCTGACTCAGGCAGAGGCCTAAGTGTTCTACTATCCCAGGTTACTTCTCTTGACTGTGGGCACAAAATTTTGCTCAAGTTCTTTGACTGTTGCCAGCTTAACTGCTGATGCTACAGACGTAGTATTTGCTGAATCAGTTCCCACATGAGCCAAAATCATATGGTTAAGGATATACTCTTGGCTTCACAAGGTGGCAATTGTACCGTTATTGGTTCCCAGTGCTGCACATATAATTTTGATCCCTCCTATAAATTGTTCTCTTTAACTCAGGAAATTAGAGGTGCTGTTGAGGAGAATGGTCAGCTTATCTCCAGTCACATTTTTCTGAGTTATCCTGGCTTACAAGCTGGCTTATTGATTAGGGTTAAAAACTCATAAGGATTATTATGATTAGACCATTTGTATTGATTGTGTTATTGTTGATCCTCCATTGTCTCACATTTACTGGTTCACATTCTGTAAAGTCTGTCATTTATATTGTTTCAAATGACTGTGTCAGCTTCCCATCTCCCTTTGTTTTTCCCACTACCACATACTTTGTCTCTTATGAAGCTCCCTTTCCCTCTTTAACTGTGATTTTGCATCACTTTTGTAGAATGGCTATCTTGGACAAAAGGAGAGCATGGTGGATCTCATTATGAAAATGTGAATATTTTCTATTTAAGTTGACATTACCTTTGCCTGCTAGTTTGTTCTTGTGCACAGTTTAAGGTGCATTGAATGATCGATTACTCATTTACTTAACTGTACATTGAACTTTATTAGTATCACTCAAGTACATCAGAGGACCTCTTTACAGGCTCTGTTGAAGTATGTAATAACCCACCAAGACAAGAGGGGTGCTATTGCTAACTGTGTCATCTGCTACTCTCCCCACAGCATCAAGAAACTGTCCAGTGAGAACAACTGACTCCATCCATTCTGGTTCAGCCTCCATAAAAGCCTGAACTTCCTGATAGGAGGCGTCATTTCTAGCAAGAGCATCCCAGCAGACGGAGCTCTGCTATCAAAATGACCCGACTACTGGCTACTTCTTCTTCTTCTTTTGGCTGCTCCTGTTAGGGCTCGCACAGTGGATCATCCTGTTCCATATCTTTCTGTCCTCTGCATCTTGTTCTTTAACACCCATCACCTGCATGTCTTCTCTCACCACATCCATAAACCTCCTCTTAGGCCTTCCTCTTTTCCTCTTACCTGACAGCTCTGTCCTTAACATTATTTTCCCAATATACTCAGCATCTCTCCTCTGCACATGTCCAAACCAAAGTAATCTCGCCTCTCTGACTTTGTCTCCCAATCGTCCAACCTGAACTGACCCTCTAATGTACTCATTTCTAATCCTATCCATCCTCATCATACTCAATGCAAATCTTAGCATCTTTAACTCTGTCACCTCCAGTTCTGTGTCCTGCTTTCTGGTCAGTGCCACCGTCTCCAACCCATATAACATAGCTGGTCTCACTACCATCCTGTAGACCTTTCCTTTCATTCTTGCTGATACCTGTCTACTGGCTAACCAGCCTAAATATCTTGTTTTCTTTTGATTCCCTGCTTAGTTGGACACACACGAAAGAACACTTGATTTTCTTTATTTTGCTTGGACAATAAATAGGACAACCTCAATTTTTCAGTTCATGGAGCTGTCATTCCAGCCACAACAGCTGCAAGAACAGGTGAAATGACTCTTTGTTCTTAAAACAGACTTCACTCTTGTTTATCCTCAGCTTCTCTTTTGTTTTGAAGGATTATTGCTTCTTTCCTGTATGAAGTTAATTGTAAAAGCTTGTGAAGACTATGACACTTGTGTTTGCTTCTCTTGTGTACCACTTTGAATAAATGCCGACTTGCTGTACTCAACCATGGATTTTTAAATTGCCTCCACATAATATATATAAGCGAACATATCTGTTAAAATTAAAAGTAACAATCCAGCTTCAACTTCAAATTTATTGCTCTGTAGTCGCAATACAATATAAGATGACAAACAAAAATACAAATCAGCCAGGATAACCAAAGAAAAACACATGTCAGGGCCACTGGTGCCTTGTTGTTGTGAGTTGCTGGATTATTTTATGACCTTTGGATAAAACTGTCCCTTAATCTAATGATGTGTGTTAATGGTTAACTAACATTTTTTAAATGGAGGAAGGAAAAAAGTAAAAATGCAGAAAACGTAAGTCTTTAAAAATGAAGATTATTTTTCTAAAGCAGTACGCATTATAAATCTCCTAAATGAATTGAACAGTGTGTTATTAACATTTAGATTTAGATCTTTTACGTTAGGTAGAATGCCCAGTGAGGACTGGGAGGTCTCATGGCCTCAGAATCCCTGCAGATTTTTGTTGTTTTTTCTGTCCTCCTGGCCATCAGACCTTACTTTGTTCTTTGTTACTTAGTATTGTCTAATCCTATTTTAAAACTTTATATTTTTATAAACCTTTTTGCAGTTTGAGCTGCATCATTTTTATGAAAACATGATATATAAGTAAATGTTGTTGTTTTTGTATTTTGAGCTGGCGTCACTATACACAGCAGTGATTTGCAGTCCTTTATTGAACAGATGGCATATCAGGATATAATGCAGTCAGTGATAAAGGACTTTATTGTACACATATATAACTTAGAGAACATAGGTATAGACATTTGAACAAGCAGAGGCAATGATGAGCCTCATTTACTATAGCTGAGATGTTTTCTGCTCACTTCAGGTTATCCATGATGTCACCACAAGTAATTTAAAGTTGCTGAGCCTCTTTATAGCACCCTATAATGTAAATGGATGTGTGGTGTTCCTCCTACTTCCTGAAATCGACGTCAAGCTCCTTGACTTTGCTAATGTTAGTGGAGAGATTGTTGTCTTGGCACCACTCTGTCAGAAGGTAAAGCTCTTCTCCACAGAGCGTCTCATCATTGCTGCTGATCAAACTTACACTGGGGATATCTTTAACAATTTGTACGATAGAGGTAATATTTTGTTTGGCCATAAAGTCACAGCTGAACAAAGGGACTCAGCACACTACCTTTTAGAGAGCAAATGTTTAAGATCAACATTAAATAAGTGATGCTGCCAGTTTGCTCTTTTGTGCGTCTGCCAGTTAAATAAACCAGAAATCAGACTGTGAGTAAGGTATGGCCTGATGCCCAATGTAGCAACTTTGTCAAAGTAGCAGTAGATCATGTCTATGGTAGTATACTGAAAGAAAAAAGAAAAGGAAAGAAATTTTAACAGTGTTTGCTTTTTATTAGGATAAATAATTAACCTTTTGCACTCTAAAAACATAAATATCCAATATCTGTCTTTTGAAGAAGAAAATGAATTTTTCAATTTTAATGCTGAAATATGGTACTGTATATGGTTTACCCTGAAAAAACAAAGGCAGCAACTTGGGTAAATTAGGCCCCATGTTTTAATGAGTTAGGAAAATCAAACTTAGTGTGTTAAGCACATCCAAATAAATGAGACAGAGTCTACCTAATTTTGCAAATTTAGAAAGTCAAAGTCAGAAGGATACATCAGGTTAAGACTGCTGAATTTATTACATTTTATTTTGTATCATATGATAACTTACTCTAAGATATTAGGCAATGTTTACTTCTAAACACCTTCATTTTGTAGGCAATTATATCAGCTTTATTTAAGAGATCAATACTTTTGCCATAACCATTCATTTTCTAAATTTCCTAATCCAAGACAAGATTGCAGGGCAACTGCAAGCATAGGAAACAAGCAGGATCAACACTTCGACAGGGTACAAATCTATTACAGGATACACACACTCACACTGGGGTCAATTTACAGCCACCTTGTCCACCTAACCTACATGTCTTTGGAATGTGTAAAGAAACCATAACACCTGGAGGAAAACATGCAAACTTTACACAGGGAGCAACCAGGATGTCAATCCTTGTCTTCTTATTGTGAGGCAGCAGCACTGCCACTGTGCTACAGAACATACCCACCTGGAAAGGTATTAAATAATAACAGATTTTCTTCATAATGTTTAAACAGAATATATAGCTAAGAATAATCACAGTCAGGTTGGCAAAGTGGTGCAATGGTTAATTGGATGGTGTTGTTCCTGCTCTGCACCCAGTGATTGCTTGGATATGCTCCAGCTGCCCTACAACCCTGCCTTGGATAAGCAAGTTTAGTAAGTCGATGGATAGATGGCTATATCATGAACTCTTAAATAAAGCTTAAATAATTACCAACATGCAGGAATAACACCATGACATGGCACCAGTCCATTACAGGGTGAACACACACACACACACACACACACACAGTAGGGTCAGGGTAGCATTGCCAATCACCAATGGCCCTGCCATGAACTCTTAAATAAAGAAATAATTAACAAGAAAGAAATTAGGGTTTTCTTTACTAATTAAAACAGGGAATACATTTACCCAAAGGGAGTGCAAATTGTTGCCTTATTATTTTGAAAAATCATGGACCTTATTTTTAACAGTGAATTTGCCTCTTATTAAAGAGAGGTGTAGTGCAGTAGACCAGAACTGCTGAACTTCCCAGGTGGGAAGATTTGCAGACCAGAAGCAACTGTAAGAGATGGCCAGCAGCTCAACCTGGCCGGGACGTCCCAGATATTGAAGGATGCGGGAAGGCAGCTTTTAGGGCATTGCCAACCCCAAGACTCTAGAGGGCAGCTCTCCTGGTTTACAGCAGTGCCCCAGATTCCTACAGGGCACCATGAGACTTGCAATTCTGTAACTCAGCCCTTTTGGGCTCCATGGGTGCCGCCAGGAGGTGTTGTGAATACACTGGGGGACATGAAGTATCCGCCTGACCCGGAAGTGCTGGCAGGCCATGTGGGTGGAAGAGCAGAAGCCCTGCCTTAAACCCAGTCAGAGAGCCACAGTCGGGTGGAAGGTAGACAAAGCTTGCTGGGAGTTGTGGAGGAGAAAAGAAAAGAATGAAAGAAAAAAGAATCATTTTTGTGCTTTATTGGCTATTTCCTTGTGGCTGTGGTGGTTGAAGAGCACTGTGAGGAATTTCAACAAATAAACGACTTCTTAGTACTTTTAACTTGTGTCCTCAGTGTCTGTCTGTTGAGTTTGAGTAGCGACAATGCCCTCTTGTGTTCATATAGTAGAGTAAGTGAATAGATTGGCCTTAGTGAAAATAACATTTACAGTACAGCCAGAAGACACGAAGTCCAAGAACACACCTTTAATTTATTCTCTGTTTTACAGCACACATTGCATAAATCACCACAAATACAGTTCACAGACAATCAGCCCTTTACTTTCTTTCTCTTCTGCCGCCTCCATCTCTCTCCCGCAAGCTCTGTCCTCTGCCTCCTGACTCCGGCTCCCCGAAAGGAGTGAGGCGGCCACTTTATGTTGCACCCAGATGTGCTCAAGGAACGTCCTGATGAACTTCCTGCAGAAGTGCTGCCACCCAGGGCTCCAAGATCGTCCAGGTGCCCCTGGTGACCAAAACTGGTTTAGCTTCCAAGCTCCAAATCCTTGACCCGATATAATCTAGGGGACTGCCCTCTGCGCCCCAGGAAGATATTGCTCCTCTCCCAGTCCTTCCCTTCTCCATGCGTTCTGGTGGGGCAAGGTCCCAGAGAAGTAGAGATATAAAATTATATGTGGTAAGTTTTATATATTTCAATAATTAAAGAAAAAATCTGAATAATGTGATAAAAAGCATGTGGTTTAAAATCTCTTTGCCAATCAGAATCAGCTTTGATTCTCCAGTAGTTAATTAATAGAAATTTCACTTGGTACCTTTAAGGCTGCTTAAAGCATGATCACAAAATTACATACAAATAACACAAGATGAATAACATTCTAAAGAGTTACAGAATAGTCCAATGATAAAGGAAATGTAGAAATCAAACTGTGTCTGTATAGTGTGTGTGCACAAGTTCACATATACGTGTACATATACTGTATTTATACACACACTGACACAACCTCATCTATGAAAGAACATACAAATAAGCAAAGAAGACAAGCTAAATTACTGGCTAGTGTGGGCTATGGCTCTGGGAAACAAAAGAAACTGTTTAGCTGTCAATTAGTTTTAGTTTTAATTGACCTAAGGCATTTCCAGAAAGGAGTTTTGGAACAAGTGATGACCGAGTCAGTGGCAATCTTATTGACATTAGATGCATAAAGGCCTGGAAGGGCACAGCCTATTATTTTCTCAGCAGACTTCACGACATGCTGTACTTTATTTTGAAGTAGAATATTGCTGAGCCAAACCAGATTGTGATCACACATTCAGTTACAGCTTAGTAGAATTGTTCCATCCAAGGCTGTGAGAAACTTAATGTCTTTCATTGGCGTAAAAATACATCTGCTGCTGGTCCTTTTAGTGATGGAAGTTAATGTCCCAGCTAGGAGAGTTTGTGATAGTTGTGCCCAAGAATCTGAAGGATTCCTCCATATTGACAGTTGAATCATCAGTTTCTAGAGGACAAGGCTGCAAGTGTTTTTTGCAAAAGTCAATTATCACTTCCACTGTTTTTGTGGTAGTGACTACCAGATTCTTTGTAGAATCAGCATTACATTCCAGCTTTTCAATCCTTTCTCAGAATCAGATCATGGGAAAAAGATTAAGATCCTAGAATTCCATAAGAGTGAAAAAAAACGACAGTTTGAAAAGAGATTCTTGTTCTGCAGAGGATGATGATGAGCATATGTAGCTAATATCAGCAGCTGTTTTGATTTTCAAAGTTACACCAGCATTACAAATCTTTAATGTTCTCATGTGGGTGGCCCCAGCAAAACATAAAAACCTTAGGTCTTGTCGGATTGGATATAAACCTTTTGTAATAGATGAGTCATATTTGAAAATCTGTTCCCATTGAAAACAGCTTTAAGAAAAAGAAATATGAGCTTAATTGATTTAAAAAGCTTGCATTTGAAGAAGAGCCTGAGTATCCTCTGTGGTCTGATACAAAGAGAAGCACATCAAACACAAACAGCAGTTGGATTGTCTGATTCCAAACCAGATCTTCAAGGTACCCTAAAAACAAAGTTTCTAAGCCCCTCTGACGCCTAACATATAGGCAGTAAAGTGTTTTGCCAAATGTGAAACATATATTTTTACAATGGCCTTCAACTTTGTAGCCACTAAAGCATTAAATAGCAGTATCAACACCATGACTGATGTTTAAAGAAATGCAGGCAATGAAAACACATGGAAAGAAGACAACATGAATGTGAGTTGATTGATTTTGCTAAGATTTAAAAGTGTGTTTAAGCTTTAGAAAAATATCTCATCATTGTGGCTTGAAATCTTTTAAAATGCAATAATAAAACATAGCAAAATTGCATTTTTCCTGTAACTGCAACTGAAGGAGCTGTCCAGTGATCACAAATGACTGTCCAATATAAACATTCCTCTATCTCATGCTAAGCAGGCATTTGTCCTTGGATTGAGTGGTAGATTGACTGCTGTCCAGGCTGCAGACCCTATGAAAGATGAAAATCATTATTAAGAAAGTATTCTTAAAAGCATGAGTTTACAAGTGAGTAAAGTGTCTGACACTTGTAACTATTAAAATTGTGTTAATATATATATTTGGAAAGAGAGGTAAAATGGACTTTGTCTTTTTGTTTAATGTCATGGTTATTGTTGTTTATCTGTGTATTTAAACAAATCTTGGGCTTTATGTGTATTTATTACGCAATCAGTGATTTGTAAAGTTTTTAATTGCATTAACCTGTGAACCTGTCACAGCACTCTAAGCCTGCACTCAGTGAAGAGCTCTAAACAAGACTAAAATTAATTTTATTAAATAACAAGCATTAATGACAAAACCAGCGAGGAAATGTGTTAATATAAATACTGGAAACACCACATCACAACCACTACAGGCTGAACCACATGCAGTCCTGGAATTATCTCATTCTTTGAATTAATCATTTTGTTACTTGCATCCATTAAATTGTGTCTATTTAGTTGTTTCAGCTCTTGACAACCTATAGGACAATAACTATTGTGGAAGATGCCCGGACACAGCCAGATGTCAAAAAGCACACACATTTATTCCACACAACACTACACAGCACAAACATAGTACACAAATTAGTCCATAAACAGCTCACATTCCTTTTCTCCTTACTCTATTGCCGTCTCCACTCCACTCCTTGCAAGCTCCGTCCTCTTCCACCTGACTACGGCTCCTCGAATGGAGTGAGGCAGCCTCTTTATCTCTCACCGGGATGTGCTCCAGGTGCTTCCTGACAATCTTCCAGCAGCACTTCCTGGTGTGACGATAGTGCTGCTGCCCAGGGCTCCACAATTGTTGGGCGCACCCTGGTGGTGACCAACAGGGATGAGCTTCCAATCTCTGACTCCATGGCCCCATGTAGACCAGGGCAGCGGCCCTCTGGTGGTTCAGGGAGGTACTGTCCTCCTCCTGGTACTAAAGACGTCCTGACTGGGCACGTCTGCCACACTATTTTGTTAATAATGTCATCATTTTCTGCATTTTATTTTTGACTTTCCTGTTAATCAGCATCAAGAACCAGTTTGCTTTCTTTTCTTATTATTTGATAACAATTTTTGAATCATTTTAGTAAAATTAAACAAAACACAGATTAAATTTCTCACCATGTAAAGTTGATCTGTGGAGGGACTTGGAAGAGAAGGACCTTTATCCTAAAAGTTAAAGTTGTGGAAAATTTAGCAATAGCTGCTGGAAAGAACAGGTTAGACTGTGACATCTTGAGTGGATTGTAGTATTGAATAATGGTAAATCTCACCACTACATATACTGTATTGTCAAAGACACTTCGTAATTCAATAGTTAAAATTGGTTTATGCAGTGGAGATAAAGTTAATGAGTTAAAAAGTGCAATTCATTATAATGAGGTGATGTCAGAATGAATGTAGAGTGAAAAGACTGATAAGGAGACTCACCATTCTTTTTGTTGAGCACATTTTCATAAGTGCTGGATGGGTTCTCTATAACAGAGGATCAATTTATTAATACAGACCAAAAAAGAAAGAAAATACTTTGTAAGTCAAGTTTAAAATTTATGAATGACCATTGTTATCATTGTTATTAAATATTAGGTACTCAACAGAGTTATTGCAGATGTGATACAGGTTGACTTATTTATTTAACTATTTTCCCATCTCTCCTAGACCACCAGTACTAGGATTAAACACTTCACCTCCAATTCTGTCTCTCAATGTTATCATCTCTCTTTTCTGGACTTTCTTAATCTGACAATTAGCCCTTGCTCAACTAACTTCTAAACTCTAGTGTCACTGGGGCTCTGGCCTTAGATGGGTTTGAATCCCTGATGGGGTCATTTGAAGCTAGGATCAGGGTGAGTCGATCAAGCCTTGCAGCCATCAATGATACACCAATGATCCTGATACAGCACCCCACAGGGCTCTCTGATATTCACTGATGCCATTGCAACCACTTGGCTTCCATGGTCATGAAAGATCAAACAGTCTGTATGGTGTCTCATTTAAAAGGCCACACAGTCCCACAGTTTCCAGTCATGAATGACATCGTGGAGAGAAACAATAGCCCGTAGACATCTTTCCAAAAGCTCACCTTTAAAAGAGCAAAATCATTCAAATTTCCAACTGGATAAACAGTCGGTCACTCAGTCATTGTCCAACCTGCTATATCCTAACACAGGGTCACAGGGTCCGCTGGAGCCAATCCCAGCCAGCACAGGCCGCTAGGCAGAAACATACCCGGGCAGGGTGCCAGCCCACTGCAGATTGGGTAAACATGTTGACATTAAATTGCAAGTTGCTGCTTTGGCCTTCTGTCTAACTTCTGTTATTGCAATGAGGATAAGGCATCCCTACCAACCTGCTTTGGCTGTTCTTGAGTGTCTTAAGGAAATTTTTATGTTTCCAGGTCAAAATTCCCTTTTAGTAACTCAGTGTCTTTGACTACTGTCTTCTGGACAGCACTTACATAACATGTGTTTTGCTAGTGGAAAATTCTGCTTTACTCTGACACAATGATCTCTGTCATCACTGCCATGTCTCTCTCTCCTTCTCAGCATTGGTATATTCTGTTTTCATCCTCTACCACTACACTTTTTCAAGTCAATCCCCAACCCACTGAACAATCCATCAAAATATTTACACAGTATGCCATTTAAAAGAGGAATGTTTTTGGGATATATGAATATGGAAAAAATGTGTACTACATTCATAATACAATGTACAGTATTATTAAAAATTTCCCTGTCAACACAATAAAGTGATCTGAAATAAAACATTTGGCATTAAACCGAAGTGGAACGCATGCACAGACTGTGTGTATAAGGCTATGTAAAGTGCCATTGTTTTTTATTAGGTTAACTGCAGTTAGACATTGGAAAACATTATTTTTAAACGTCTTATAGTTTGAATTTTCCAGTCTGTTTATAATGAGAGTGAACACCAAAGTTGAAAACCATACAGTTGTGTAACTTGTACAGATATGCACGAGGAAACTGGTGAGCGTGATTCCTACTACCATGTTGAAGGTCAGTCACACCTATCATAGTGCATAACTACAGGAAATTAATGATGCCATTGTATGTTTTCAAAAGGATTCCCGGTGTACTTCAGGTGCTGCAGCCTAGCCCATTGGGAGTACTTCTGGGTCAAACGGAAATCCCTGAAAGTAGTAGTCATTAAATCTGGTGACTCTCCTGGTGGCCCCACAGAATGTCCCTGCTCCATTTCAATTGGGATGCCAGCATACCTTTCATATTGATAGCATCTCACGCCAAACTCCTAGAGAGCCAGAAATGTTGTGTTTTCAATCATTCTGGCCAGCCCATGAAATCCATTACACTGCACAGTCATTTGTTTAATCCACTTGTAATTTAGAAATGACCCATACAAATATCTGCTAAAGAAACAAATCAAAAAGTGCCAGATCTGGGACTTCATGTATAAACGTGTGTACACGCAAAAATATTGCATACATCTGTTTCCACGCTCACATCACAATGTATAAAGGCTAAACTTGGTGCAAAGCCCCGCACATTTCACGCTAGCTCAATCCTTGGCGTCGCGCAAGTTCTCCGCTCAGTTTTGCAAACTGGCGACACCCAGCTTGAAAGCAGTGTTTTGTTCCAGTGTGGTTTCCCTTTCTTTTTAGATCCACATCCCTGACACAGCTTAATCACATACACTGAAATTAACCACATATTGTTTATTAGTTTAAAGCATCTGATTGTAATTAACCTGTAAGAATATAATGGTCCACAGAATGTCCAAACTATTCCAAATACCATAACTGATTTAGTGTTGTTACTCTCACTGCACATTCTTCTTCTTTCAGCTGCTCCCGTTAAGGGTTGCCACAGCAGATCATCTCTTTCCATATTACTCTCACTGCACCACTCGGATTACTTATATCACTGTATCTGAGTGTGGAATCACAACTCTACAGCAGCTGATTGGAAAGAGGATTATCGGTATACAGTATAAGCACACGCTGTCATACGACAAAAGCTTCAGAGCCTTTCCAGTACAGACCTTGCGGTTCAGAAACAGTTTCATCCCAAGAACTATAAATGCAATCAGTCAGTCCATCAAGTGCTCCTTGTAGAACTGTTTTACTTATTACTACAATTACCTCACTGTAAACTTGCGATACAGTTATCATATTGCACAACATGAGCCACTTTAGCGCATATTTACATATAATGACAATATCATTTTAAGATGAAATGCAGCAAAATATGTTTATTACATTATACAGATAAAATGTTAACATCATTTCAATAATCTATATTTTTAAATGTGAGGACACGGTGTTGCAGTGCTAGCAAAGAGCTGGCGCCCATTTCAGGGATTGTTCCTGCCTCACCCTGCATTCTTGCTGGGGCTGGAGCAACACTGGCAGGATAGATGGATAGAATAATTAAACATGAAGATATTTTAATGTTCCTTAAAAGATTTGAAGAATCAAGCTTACAGATGGCTTAACATCTATTACAGAGCTGATTGTGTGGCGTTGGGTACTTGGAGAAAGAAAGGACAGGAACTGTGGGTAAATCACGTTTGAAAGAGACAGTACTGCTGCAATAAATTATTTCATCGATGGTCACGCACAATGACTGCCACCGTGTTCCCATGTTTAATAACATGCTTTAACTCATATCATCATGACAATGATATCAAATATACATCTCAGTATTTAAATTATTCAGAGAGCTGCAATATCACAAATGTAATGAATTCTGAGTCCTGTCGGAGGAAGAGAAAGCACGTAGTGATTCACACACATAGAGCACATAGAAAAACACATGCAAAAACAAAGCATTTAACACACTACTTTAGTTACGAAGGAATTTGAGGAACTAGTAAATGAAATGATTTAAAGATGAAGTTTTTGATGTTCTGCGGTGGGTTGGCGCCCTGCCGGATTGGTTCCTGCCTTGCCCCTGTGTTGGCTGGGATTGGCTTCAGCACACCCTGTGACCCTGTGTTTGGATTCAGCGGGTTTGAAAATGGATGGATGGATGGTTCTACTTTAATGACAAAATAACCTACGTGATTAAAGTGGAAATTTTGAGCTTTTCCCATTGTGTCCCTATTTGTTTTTCTTTTATTTGTTCCCTAATAAGCTTTTATATGACACTCAGACGGTGGGCTACAACTCGCCTTTTCACGGTGACTTTGATATCTGACAACTTCTTTTTATTTTGGAAACTGTGCGACTTTATGAACTTGAGCTTTCGAGTTTCTCTGACACTCTATGTCACTCAATCAACTTTCTTTTGTTGTTTACACCACTGTTTAAACCAGCAAATAGTACATTTTCCTTGCCTCCACTTGGTATTTGTTGAAATTCTTCTAATTTCCCACAGTGTTTTTGCCATTGCCTTTTCACTGAGCGCTGCGCTTAAGGGTTATTTATATTGATTTGCATATTCAAAGAGGCATAATTCTGGGAGGAGCTGTGAAGTGGCAGCAGGTGCAGGCACGTGCGTTACTTTTCACGCTGACCAGGATTTATGTAGCAGAAGAACATGGAAGTTGGTGTACACACAGATTAATGCATCTGGATATTTTTGTGCAAGCACATTTCCACTTTGTTTGTATGCCATGTTTTAGTGTGAAGTCTACGCGCGTTATGCATGAGGCCCTGGTCAGTCAAATTTTATGAGTTGTGATGGACTGATTTTAGACAAATGAAACAAATGAGCAAAGCCAAACACTTCTGTCACATAAAGCGGGCAGTACTAGATCTTAATGAACACAGCAGTTTAGCAGTAACTCATTGTCTCAGCTTTTCCTTAATATAGGTGTTCTCTAAAAGTGGTATTTATTTCTTGGATCTTAAGGGCGATATTAATGGCAGTTTGTAATTGTGGCTAAAAGGCATTACACGAAATGTGACTCTAAAAATGCCACTCTGTCTTTTCTGGTATAACCACCCTTTATATGGCATTTTAGATAATGTGGGTATTTTGTGATAACAATTTAAAGGTTAACCACTGTCAGCTGTGATAACCCATAGTTCTTTTTTTTATTAGGTTTCAAGGAAAGAAGCTCATCCCCTTTCATACGGTAACATTGAGTACTTTTAGACAACAAGAAGTGCAAATGTTACTGGGTCTCCTTCATACCAACGGACATACACCTTCATAATGCCTCACTAGGACCATGACTGCTCTTTTTATCTTTAGCCATCTGCCATCTTTAGCCACATTGTTATCTAGCTATCAGCTAAATATTGTTATTTTTCAGACAGGCTCCTTGGCTTAAATATGTTTTCCTTTTGGTTAACATTTCAATAGCTTTTGCACTATTATTTTATTGTTTTTATCATATTGTGATATTTGATAATATTGTTTGTTTACATTTTTCTTTATATTTTGTATTATGTATATTTGTTTCATAGTTATTGTCCTGTGAAACCCCAAAACATCCTGCTGTCACCCCTGAAGAACCTCCTTAAGCTTATGTATTTGAAGCTGAAAGGCAGGTGCTTTAGCGTGTCATTGGATGTTGTTCTAAAGTATTCTAAAGTTATTGTAAGATTTTTATGTTTCTTGATTATTTTACTTCAGTTTTAGGGTTTGGATTTTTGAAATGCATATTTGTACTTGTTTGCTCTGTACGGCCTTATTTCTGCCCATTCTTGCAATTTTAATAATTTTTAGATCTTCAAATACATTTATTTATTTTTGAAGATCCTGCTTTAGCCTTGTTCTTCTAAGCCAGATTTATGTTTAACAGTTCATCTCTTATTATGGCCATTTTTGATAATTTCATTTATTTTGGGACATTTAAGATATTTTGAAATTTAAAAGCTAGATTCCTATATTGGGCCTAGCTAGGCCAAAGCCTGTATGTGGAGTTGGGAAATCGGGCTGCTTTAAAGTTAGCGTCATCTGGGCTGACTGATAAAGGTCCTGGCCTGCTTTGTGGCTTATTTTGGAAAATTAATTCCCTTTTTGACATATTCGTGACTCCTAATCAATTCACTTGTAAACCAGAGATTTATGATTAAGGCGCATTTTTTTCTTTTGAGTTTTTGTGTATTTGAGTTTGAACTTTAAAAGCCTAAGGTTCATTTATGGCTTTTACAAGGCTCGAAGCCTACCATCTGAGTTTGGAGCCAGGCTTTCTGGGGTGAAGTCCTAGTCAGGATTTTATTTATTTAAGGCCTGTTCATTCTATTTTGCAGTTTTGTGCTATGGAATCACAACATCTTGAGCCTCCAAATCAAAGATTCAGCACTGTCAGAGTGCCAGAGTTAGACACAAGAAGAAAGAGAAATGTGACTCTTGTTCTAATTCTAGGTGTGATTTGTGAGAGCATGAAAACAATGTATTGTATACATATTAAAACATGGATGATTGAAATCTCTCTTCTCTTCTTACAGGCTACTACACATGTAATTCTAATTCAGTTCTAACTGTAAAATTCTACATTGATGACATGTGACATTAAGTTGAAAAAGATTTTAGTACGCTAAATAAAATATAATTAGGTCTATAGTCCATTTCTGCTAAACAAATTAATATTTTGCAATATACAGTAGCTCTGTGAATGGTGGGACCTTACATAGTCCGTGAGGTTTACCAGGAAAAAAAGGTGGGAGAGGACAAGAAATGAGCTTGGTGGAGAAGAAGACCACATGAGGGAACAATGGAAAAGCAAATTTATATATTATTATAGAAGGTAAAGAAAGGCACCTTGATGGAATGGAATACTCTATATGTTTAGAGAGTGCTCTAGAACTAATTATACTCTGTGGACATGAAAGTAAAAGAGATGTCATGAGGGAGTGACAAAAGACTGGAAAATCCCATCATACTAACAGGTGGCAGAAATGATTTTATATAACAGAGGGGCATATGTGCTTTATTAGTAGAGTGGAATTGAACAATGTCTGGAATTTTGGCCCGAAATTTCATGGGGCCATCCTTGTCCCAAGAAGTGATTCCAGCAGGTCTCACAATCATTATCATTAGCTATGTTTTGCCAAGAGCATTTCATGTCTAGAGAAAGGAATTGAGGTGGGATACTATCTAATGGAATATAATCCATGGGGCTGGGAGTATGTAAGCAAGAGAGATGAGAGAAGAAAATGTGAGCAGACAATGAGTAGAACTCTTTGAGGTAGATGTAAAGATGCTCCTTTAATATATTATGTACTTAAGTGTTCTTCTTAGATCACCTGTGTTTTTGCTTTTTTCTCTTTATAATATGTTGTTCTGTATATTTATCCTCCTTAATATTTATCTGTGTTTAAAGTGTCACTATAGAAGTACTCTTAATGTTGAATACTCCATACATATGTTACACAGTCAACTGAGGGTTATGGTGACAAGAGTGAAACACATAAGAAATCTACAGAATGGAAAGGAAACATTGATATCAGCCTGACAACTAAAGACAAGGTTGTGCTTAACAACAGGTCACCTAACTTATCAGTATATAGCACTGGAGTGTGAAGCTGATTAAACATAAAGGAGAGATTACATACCATTGATATCTGCTTTAATATTTAAAATTTTTCCGCAAAGTAGGCCCCTCCTGGAGATATAAACACACTGTTATTACCTTTGTAGATTGATCATTATACTGATCACAATTAACCAATGAACTTCAACAAGTGTGATTGTAACTGGATGAAGCACAGCATAATAATCTGTTATGAAGGACTTATGAATTTAAATTAAATTAATACACTTAAATCATTATTTTCAAGCTTAGGTTTCCTGTAAAATCAAATCTCATGTACTTTTCCAGACATGCTAATTATCCGGAAAAAATGAACAGAATTAAGATGATTATTTGTTGTGCTCACCTGATGCTATCTGCAATAAGAAATGCAATCACTGATACAAGAGCACCACCTAGAAATGAACCGATGATCGTTCCAGCTAGTTTTTCTGTTGTGAAAACTGCTCCTGGTAAAGGTGCTGTTAAAATACAAAACAATATCATGGTTTCTGAAGTGAGATATCATTAAATTCACAAATACAACTGGACCATCATCCTTTAATGAAAACCAAAACATACAATAAAACAACTTTAATGACTTTAAACAAACTGAGCTTGTTCAGGGAGACTTTACATTGCTAGTCACATGCAATTAAAAGATAAATTGATCATTTCTGTAACTGAGTTTCAAGTACAACTGGTGAAATTTTAATCACAAGCAGGAATAATTAACTAAATTGGATGCAATGGCCTTTTCCTGCTGATTTAAATACCCAGTCCATGTAGTACTATATTGTTGGACTGGACAGGCCTGCAAAGAGCTATTAATATGAAAGCTGCCAATGACTACGAGTATTGAGATTCTAGTTTCAGAAAGGATACCTTTGAATATGTGAACAGAATAATGCATGTTAAGCACTCATGACTCCACTTACAATACAAATACAAGAGAAATCAAATATACTTTTCATCTGAGATGAGGCCAAAGTATATATTGTTTATGGGTTTGGGTATCACCTGGGTGGTCAAACTCTAATTTTCTGACCTGATAAATGAATCATCCCATATCAGTGCTGCTCACGGTAACTAATCTCATATAATTTAAAGAAGCAATGAGCTTTTCTGATTGGTTTACAAAAGTAAAGAAACCATGAAGTTTGTATCTCATTACTGTTGATTAGCGAAAAATTGAGCGAATTTGTTGGGTTCACTGGTGACCTTGTTTGGCTGGCGTAACACTACACATCCTCAGCAGTCAAGTTCAATGGGAAACTTCCGATTATAAATTTCTGATCCCTTGTCCATCAATGGGTGTTTTTCCCTTACTTGTAATAAATGATGCAGTTCTGCACAAAGTCGCCAAATATGACAGCAAAGTTGTCCCTATAAGAAGTGTGCAACCAGCATCAGTTTTATGTGTGGAAAGGAGAACATGTGAGATGGCACATTGTGGATGGAGCAGTCTGCAAGTGAAAGCAGCTCACTTTGTAATGTTTTCACAGTCATAGCAGACCTGGCAAAGTATGTAAATACAAGAATAAACAGTCACTTTTATTGTGCATACAAATCTGCCATTAAATCATGTATAGGATTCATTATGTGAATGTGTGTAATTCAATACTTGTGCCAGCATTTCAAGATAGCTATACTCAAATCATATTTTTACTCCTAAACAGAGCCTCATTTATGGTTGAGTAACTTGTTGCATCAGTCCTTCCATTTTCACAAAGAAATCCCACCATTTATTCTCACAATTGCATTCATTGTAAGGTCTGCTGTGTGTGTGAAGACTTTTCAAGTGCACTGCGCTTTCCATTCATGGCTCGATCACTCGGCCCAGTATTTGCCACTTGCATGTTCTCCCTCCCTATGTCACATTAATGCCGGCCTTTCTGTTCTTTTTTTTCTTTCTTCATCATCATTTTTATAATAACGTGCTATATAAATAAATGTTGTTGTTGGCTGGGTACCTTGTACTTCATGCTATGTGAAAAGCATTGTTATACAATTCAAAATGAGTGCAAAGTCATTTTTGCCTAATAGAAATAAGTCAAGTGCCAACAGTTTTACAGTTTAGTAATAGTGGCAGGAGAGGATTTTTAATGTATAAAGGATATGCAAATGTACTCAAGTGGTAGCGAAGTAAACAGACAGCAATTCATACCTGGGTACCAGTGTTCTCGATGTTGCTTGGGATGGTAAAGTGGGGTCTTTGTGTAGAAAAGCAAAGACAAATAGCAATAATCACATTTTCTGAATATAATTTCAAAAACATGGTCGTTCAAACTGTAGCAAGTTAGGAAAAGTTAAGGAGTGTGACATACACACTGATAAAATAATTAGCGATTTAAAACATAACATTGGCATTCCCCTGACACTTCTAGTGTTAATTTATTTTCCTCTCTGTGCCTCTTTGAGATGTGGCAGTTCAGAGTTGGAGAGCCACTGCTTTAGAGAGCTGTTCCCCATTGTAGAAGATGGGCTGCATGATGCCTGAACCACAGACTGTGGTTTTATCACCATGAGATATGTGACTTGTGCAGAAGCACAGTTGATTAAGCATGGCTCTGACCTCTGTCTGTGTGAAAGAGTGTGTTTCTTTGTAACTGAATCAGCCCTAGAAAGTGACAATGTAGCCTGATTTGTGATATTATTTTATCTCAGAGAGGCATGGTGGTGCAATGGTTAGCACTACTGCCTCAAAGCTCAGGTAGCAATTTTGCCCACAATAATTGGTCCAATAAAGCTGACAGATTCTTCCCCTGCCATCTTTGACACTTAAGAGACCACTGTACTATAATAATTAACACAAAAATAGTTCAGTTTCCACATTGACATCAATGCATTTCACAGCGTTTGCGAAATTCCCAATCCTTTCCGTGTTTTTGTAGAACTTGAGGCAAAGCAGGGATTGCTCATCACTGTTTAAGATGCAGCTGGCAGCAAGGCAAATTCTAACTCACCTCCCATTTCTGTGTATTTTGAGTCTGTAATGTTTCAACAGACAATGAGAATTAATTTTCTTCTACTGCTTTTCTTATGTTTGTGAATGATTTTGGGGTTTTCATTGTCAAAGGTTTGTGGACAATTTCTTTAACGGAATTATGATTAATGAAGTTGTTTTTCTGTTATCCCTGTGTTGTGTTTTATCATAGCCATATTTATTATTAGTTATGAAAATAACACATTCTAAAAGCAAAAAAAGGAGACGACTACATTAGTTTGTGAACAGCCCATATAAAGGAAACATATATATTTGTAAATGTACTATACAAAAATAATATTTAATTATGAGATGCTATATACTGCCACTTTAGAATTCAACTAGGGACCTAATAAAAATTGAATAACCCGGCCTAACAATGTGATTGTAATGTAGAGCTAACTGACTCATTGTTGTGTACTAATATACATTTTGTGCTGTGAATCTTTCCACTCAGAGCTTCAGTATAAACTGTAAAAGATTTTGCTGGAAATGCTTGGTGGAAGCCAGGAACCAACCTTCAATAGAATGCCAATCTACAACAGGGCATACGTAGACTCATACCTAAACTCACCCACCCCGAGCCACTTTAAAGTATGTTTGTCAACATAAACGCACATCTTTGAGATGTGAGAGGAAAATCTGACTATCCATAAGAAAACCTTCTCTAAGACAGCGACTAGGCCAATATTCAATTTAAGCCACATAGAAGAAACCACCAAGCTACTTGTGACAATTCACTCTTTTTGCTTTCAGAGATTTTATTTTTGGTTATTGTTTCCTATTTAAATTGTTGTTTAGTTGTAATGTTATTCTGGCAGTGTCATTTTGTATTCTGTTTTGGTATGGTCACCATGAATATGTGACTATCCTTGGATGAGTGCCGTCGTATTATTTACAGTTACTATGCCTGTTGCACAAAGCCAAAGTCATGTGACATATTGCATCATCATTCTGACCCCATTAAAGATTCAACTTCTGGCATCTTAGCTTTGGGATAATGACTACAAGGCTTTTACATGGTAGCTTTGCTATTTAAGAAACATCTTTGGATATTTTTTCTTTTAACTTTTGTTTTGGCTTGATGCAGATATTCTTGAATTCCTGTTTTCCTGACCCAGGGTGTATATATGTTTACTGAATTTTGTCCCTCCTTCTTGCTGTTCCATCACCAAATTTAAAAATTCATCTACATTCTGTGAACACCTTCGCATTTTCATTGTTTTGTGCAACTGTCAATTAAAAAGTAAGCAGCATTTACATGTCTTATTTTTATATATGAAACAACCCAAATCCTGTACACAGCCTAAAATTCACAACCAATCATTTAGCATCTGTGTGCTTCTTGTGGGCTGCCAGGTGTATCATTGTGCAATTGGAAATTCAATTATCAGCCAAACTTGCAGCTCTCATCACGTAAGTACAATACCTGTGAATCTGGTATTCACTAGAATAGCTAGTATATGCTATCATTTTGTCTGGAAAGAACCGAATATGTAAAGGCTCCAGATGATCCAGTGTCTACACAGTATGGCACTGTGATGGGTGCCTTCTGTACTTCATCTGCTATACATACCAAACTAGAGAGCAGAACATGCATCATGATATGCACAGACCTGCTTAGTCCATTTTAGCATGATGGGGCTAGAGCTTATCAGCTGCAAGAACCAAGGTAAAAAGGATCACCAGCTTATCAGAGGAAAAGTAGAGGAACAGATATCAACATTGTGCTTTAAGAAAAGTTGGGTTTTACTTACTGTTGAGTATCAGCATGAATCCTTTGCTGGCCATATTACTGACAATGTTAGATGCTCTGCATTGATAAACAGCCTCATCTGAGTGCAATACTTGCTGGAAGAAAACCGTCTGGTCATTTTCTGTCAATGATATTCTATCATTAAAGACAAGAAGTTTACCATCTTTAAGCCAGCGAAAGGACTGAGCGTGTGCTGCCTCACAAGTCAAAGAGAAGGTGTGATTTTTAATAGGCTCTGGTGGACTGGGTCTTATTACAACATCAGAGACCGGTTCTGTGAAAAGAAAAGACATTAAACAATCATACCATTTAACCATATCATGATACTGGATTATGACTACAAGCCATGTATCTAAAGAAAGGAACAAGTATATTATTAATACATAGTGCGGTATTCAACTCTACTTAAAGTGAGTATTTAGCAATCAAATAGTCTTTATTCACCATTATGAACCCCAAACATTTTATGCTTCTTTTTGTCTTTATTACATGGGGAAATATTCACTTCATACTAAAGAAAGTATAGACAATATTTTTATATTATCATCGAAGGACCATTTAGTCATTGCTTAATATTTGTTCCAAGTTTATCTGTTAAAATGGAGAAGCACAGTGATATTTCAGTTAAATAAGCTGCTGCTCTTCAAATTACAAGTTGTAAAGCACATATCACATTGTACACTTGGTACTACTACTACTATCTACTACTGCTTCTTCTGAAGACGGACAATCAAAGCATCAGAGTGTAAAAGTTTATTTGTTAGGCTGCAGTCAAGTGATTTTCTCTGAGAAATCCAGTATGACATCTATCAGTTCTTCAAGACGAAGACGTCTAGAAAAGACTTTGGCAATGGTTTGCATTGCTCCTCCATCTGCAATAAGTTACAAAGTGAAATGTTTTCTTTAGAGGTATCAGAAAAACAAAATCAGTAATAATTATCAATCCATTATTGAGCTCATTTCAACATGTTCAAGGTCTTGGGAGTAAGGATTCCACTCAGGTGCAATGGAAGAACCAAGCTTGGTTGGGGTATCAGTCAGTTCAAACTTCGATATCTTAAATAGGTTAACTGTTCCATTTGAGATTTTATAAATGCTTTCAAAATCTAGTCTGATGAGACAGGTCAGAATAAAGATACATTAATTTCTGCATTTCAGAATGTCCTGTTTAAAGATCTAAAAGATGAGGTTGCAAGTCGTGACACTGAGAGTTTCTGGGTGATGTTATTCAGTTTTGGCAGATAATATGATAAAAGACGATATTTTACTGTAAATAAGGCAATTCTTAGGAATCAGCTCTTAATTTGTTGGAAAGTGAAATGCAATCTATAAATGTAACTTTTACTAGATTATAGTTGTACATCAAACACCCATTTTACTCTGCTTATATTTTGGACACATTTGGAAACCGTAAGCTAATTTGTGAATTAATAAACGTAGAAACTTTCTCTGCAGCTATGTGTAAGTATACCTTATGAGGGCTATATTTGGGATTTTGGACATTCTGCTTAGCACTAAGTAATAAAGAGTATAAAGGGAGAATGGGGTCTCCCCATGACCCAGCCCATGACAAAACATTGCTAAAAATGTTTTTATACGGAAAACAATCATTCATGGTATTAGTAATATAAGAAATGGCCTGCCTGTTTGTGCAGTACATGAATGCTGAGAAGAAGAACTTTAAACACTTGTCATACAACACACAAGTATAATATGCGTTCATCTGTCATGATACAACACCAAACAAAATCATCTAATCTTCCTCATTTCAGCCTTTTCAACTTTACTTCTTTCTCTTGTATGACGAAACTTTCAAGGTTACTTAATGGAATCAAACTTAATGAAGCTGTCTGAGCTGACATCTAAAATGAGTTATACAAAATAATTCAGTCAACAATAATAATAGAAAATGCTGAGCACAACAGATACTAGTTTATGGAGAATACCAAATGTCCATAGTTCAACAAATGACCCTTCTGCTGTGATGTGTTTGTTATCAGTGTGATAAATTCTCAGTAGACCTATGGAAAAGGAGAAATGGGTGCCTTCTGAACTTTCTGGAAAATGTAGGAGGTTTTACATCAGTCATTAAATAAACAATAACAATGTTCATACACACTGAAAGGGTTTATGCTGTTATGGAACTTCCACGCATATTAATTTAAACTGAATTATGAGTATACTGCAAATAATACAAATGTTTCCAAAAAAGCCAGACTGTTAATAAATCAGTTTATTTTCAGATAATTTAACCAACAACTGAAAAGAGATGCTACAAAGTATTCTCTATGTAACCTCAATAGATATAGTAAATTCACAAACGCCACAATGTTTCATTGAGATGTAATAAACAATTCAGTTTCCATATTTGTGAAACAATTGGAAAAATGTGTTTTATTATAACTATTTTGCTTGAAATGCTTCTTTATGACTGAGCAGATGAAATTCATGAAAACAAAGAAAACAAGCAAAAGCAAAACATACACAATAATGAGCTTATTAAAAAGCCTTTACAACAATTATTATTGTAAAATTAGCAATATAACTTTGATGATCATAGAATGCAAATGCATAACTGACTGGCCTTGTTGCTTCAGTGTTATGGACGTTGATGATATAACATACTGATTATCAACATAATGTAATAATTACAGCCAGCATTTCACAGATCCTGGGTTCAAATCCCATGCTTTGTTGTTGTTTCTACTGAGATGATTGGCAATTATAATCACTGAAGGGTTTCTGCATAGGTGGGCCCTACAATTAACTTTAGCCCAGCTCAGCTTTCCATGATTCTGATTTGGATTAAGCAAAATCCAGCCTTTTAAATCCCACAACCTATGTAGGGATTTCATTCAATACACAGAGTGAGCTTCTCCTGCTTAAATAATGTGCAAATCTTGTTTACATGTCAAGCTGTTTAAACAAGCATAAACAGTCTTTTTTTCATTATTTTGTTTCTCTGAATTATTATTATTGGCATTCCTGCTCTATTTTGCTTTTATATGTGACTGTTATGTTCAAACAATGGAGATAAAGAGAGTGACTTTTAGTACAACAAGATTAGTCTGCACATCATCATAATCATTGTCATCATCATCACCACTTTTACCCATCTTCATATTTTTCAGCAATTTTGTGACTCCCAGTTTCAAAACATTACAGCTTAATCCTTCTGTTTTCTCCTAATTAAAATCATTACCCATTCATTCTTTTCATTTGACAATTTCGATCGTACTTCTTCCAAGTATCTTTTTTTTTATTAATTTTATTACAATCCATACATAGCAATCAAGTTTTTACAAAAAAAAGACTTATGTTAAGAACAGATCGATCCCCACCTTCCAAGTATCTTTAATCCCATAACTGTCAGTCATGATGATATTAGTCCAAATTTATCAATGAGAATATTTTAAACCTGTTTTAAAATTCATATTTCATCCCATTTTAAAGTTGATAATCAACTGAGAATATTTCAAGTTCATTAATATTCAAGTGTTTTAAGGGTCAGGAAATGAAAACAATTGGAAAGGCTGGCATGTAGTGAGTCGCCGTCCAGTTGGTCTGAATATGCACGTGCCTCTGTTCTTATGAAAGTGCCTTTGTCACAAGGCACTTAATCTTTAGTGGGATTATTTAGATTTTAAAACAACTGAATAAAAATAATTGTACATCCTAATTAATAAAGCTGCACAAAATCCCACCACAATGTCCAGCGAAATTCCACAACCAGGCCAGTGAAATCCCACCAACACCTCCTCGTGGGACCGGCTGGAAACAAGAACCTTTAGGGAACTTGACTAACAGTGGGGGTCTCCAATGACAGGTGGTGCAACACATTGGTTGGAGTAGTTTTTCATCACATCAATCATACTATATCAATATGAAACTCAACTGAGAATGTTTATGATGCTATATCACATTAAACTTGTTACACCAGGTAAAGCTCAGTGGTCTTCTTCACTTAATCAGCTAAAAGACCTCACAAGGTGGGACATCCTGTTGAAGATATTTCTGTTATTTGGAAGACAGTAAGGTGGTACATGGCCTGTAGAAAAGAACAGTGATCATGCAGGTGCCATTACGAAAAAGGAAATATTTTTCTTTGTTAGCTTTATCTTTGGATCTACTTAAAAATCTTCTCTCATTGATAGCATCCATTTCATAGTTCCAAATCAGTACATTTACCAAATAAAGGGTGGGTGTTAAAGACACCACATTCATTATGGCAAACAATATCTTCAAATATCTGAGGCCACTCTAGCCACTTATTATGTACAGACTTTATCATTGTGTTCAGATTGAGAAGTTAGTTGAACTTTCGGTCAGTGTGAACATTATTCGGTGGTTGTTCACCTTTTACGTAAATTGTAGCCAGCAAGTATGATTTAATTTTCATCCATCATCCCTAAAAATACTTTTACATTGATTTGCTTAGCAAATGTTTTTATGCAAAGTGACTTACAAAGAGGTAAACAATCAAGTGTTTTTCAGCAAGTATAGTAGGACAGCTAACAAAAGCTGATTGCCATAAATGAAAAGTTATAATTATTTATATATTTACAATCATAGATTACAATCAATAAAACAAATAAACTTAACTTAACCAAGAATATAAAGTATCACAGCTTCTTTTTTTATTTACACTTGTGTCCTCTAAGGTCATATTCCATAACCAGTACAATATACTGTATTTCTTATACATTCATACAATGGACTATATGCACACTCTCTTCCGGATTCCACTTATGTCTGCTACCTCACTTCCAGTGCTAATATCAACGCAGACTATAATCACTTCAAGATGTGCCCAGTTACATGTAACTCACATTATTCAAACATTATGCCACAGGTCAGGAGCTTAAAGGAGAATGGCTTCAAACGATATGTTTCAAGCTACATCCATAATTATGAAGGTAAGATCCAGATTTATGTACAATCCAAGGTTAACGTAGTAGTAGTACTGCTAATGTGTGTCAATCCCTGTTACAATTTTGCTAACATTTTTGTCAAATTCAGTTTTACACAAGGATTCAGAGAAAGGAGAAATTAGGGTTAGGGTTGTATTTGCCACACAGAATACATTCACTTCATGATATTCCTGCTCTCTGAACATTTAGAATGCTAAGATAAATACATGATATCATTTTTATGATGAAATGTATTAAACACGTGAGACGGTGGCATGGTGGTTGCACTGCTGCCTCGCAGCAAGGGGTCCCGGTGTACCCTGCCTTGAGTTTGCATGTTTTCCTGGTGGGTTTACTCGGCATGCTTCAGTTTCCTTTCAAAGTCATGCAGGATGTGGGGTTTTGTTATGTATTATTGACCCTGCTACTGTATGTATTGCTCCTTTTCACCCTGCGATGTGCTGGCCCCATTCAGGATTTACTCCTGCCTCACACACAATGCTTGCTGGGATAGGCACAACCCTGAATGGATGGTATAATTAAACATGCATAATAAAGATTGTTTTAAAGTTCTGAAAACTATGAGGTCAGAGTTTATAACTAGTTTTAATTTCACAATGACGTTTATTGTGTTATGATTGGTTATGTGGATAAAGAAAAGAAAGGATAGGAGGTTTAGTACCTCAGACAAAGACGGCACGCATGCAATAAAGAAAGCCGCTCAGAAGAACATCCATTGAATTGTGTGTTTCGTGTGTCCGACCACCACATCACGAACGCAACATTTACACAATATTTATGTTAAACCTGTGCGATACCCATTCATAAATCCAGTTTTTGGAGTATCATCACACCTGCTATAACGTTCTCTATACTGAACGTAGAGCTGGGGACCCCTTAATGCAAGGGGCAGCAGTAACGCCACACTACCGTGCCCCGCAACCCATGTTTAATACATGCCTTACTGCATTTCATCATGAAAAAGATATCAAGTATTTATCTTAGTATTCTGAATGTTCATAGAGCAGGAATATCATGAAGTGAATGTGCGGCGATCGCTGCCTTCGCCTCCTCTTAGTGCAGAGGAAGTCAGTTTAAGAAGCGTGTAGAGATTAACAACTGGGTCGGGAACACTTAATATAAAGCATTTAATGTGCTACATTAATTTATAATGGGGTTCGAGAAAATCTACTAAATTAAACATTCATTTTAAGATGAAGTTTACTTTGCGACATTCTATTGACAAAATAAAGTACGAGAATATAGTGGAAATGTCGACATAAATGTCGAGAATAAAGCGGAAATGTCGAGAATAAAGTCAACATGTCGACTTTAATCTCGACATTTACTTTTTCTTCACTGAGTCCGTATTTTTTTTCTCCGTGGCCCTAATACGCTTCCGTAAGTATTTGATGTTCTACTTTAATCACGAAATAAACTACAAAAATGGAAATTTCGAGATTAAAACGAAATTTCGTTTTAATGCCGAAATAAACTACGAGATTAATCTCGAAGTTCTCACTTTAAAGTAGAAATTTCGACTTTTAATCACGAAATTGAACTTTTATTTTCCTCACTATGTCCCTAATTTTTGTCTTCTCTGTGACCTTAATGCTCTTCCGTAGATTACACATCTTCGTGACTAGAACGAATTCAATTAATATAATGCTTAGCTACAGTGTGTTTGGGATGATCTGTAGTCAAATTAAAATTGTTCATTGCTTACCTAATGTGACACCTCGACTCGTAGTCACTGCAGTACTAGCTATGACGCTCACGTAAGCGGTGGTTGCGGGAGTGGTGTCATTCAAACTGGAGCAGCCTGTGGGAAAAGAGAAAAAGGAAGATTTAAAATAAGTTTTACAGAAAGTTAGTACACGGTGACTGGGAGTGTAAACGGAGCACATGGAACAATTATTACATCTTCTTACCTGAATGGAGCGCCACGGACAGAACCGCACAGACGGCGGTTTTCATTCGCAGCTCCATCTCGGACTGGCAACTGGTAGCTGCAGCGGTGACTTCTAACAAGTGAAAGTATCACAGCGGGGTAGGGGAGTGGACAAACACGGGAGAGTCTACATTACCTTTGAGAAATCCAGACATGTTTTTAATCCGGTGTTTTTGTATGTATATTTAGTTGCGAATGGTTTTGTGTTTTTTTGTGTCTTTAGTTCGAATGACCTCCAGAGTGCGAACGATATAATTAGAATTAATCTTGTCAAACACGTATTATTATTATTATAGCCCTACGATATTAAACGCTCAGACTGAATGGAGAAATAAGTTTGTACTATAGTCATAACATTCTCAGAATCGGTTAATGAATAATACACTTAAAAGGGCATGTTTTAAATCTTTTAAATCAAAAATATCAACAGTTTTACAGTTAATGTAATAATTTCGGCAACTGGCTTCTTGTGACAGTTTTGGTTGAGCATGATCACCTTAGTCAAGATTACTTTATGATAGAAACAGTGGTGTAGGGGATTTTTTTAAATGGCGCTTAAAATGTGCATTAGATTTAGTGAATAGCTGGAACACAATGTATTTGCAAGGATAAAAAATAACGATTATGTCCCCATTGGAAAAACAAAAACATGGATAGACAAACTTATTGTACCTCTATAGGAACATTAGATTGTTATGCCCACTTGTGATACCAATTCTACCTTAAAATATCTTTTACAGATTTCTTTCATGCCTCATTTATGTCACCATCGAGGCACCAGATGTGTCATGTATTGAATGTGCAGTGCACATATGTTTTACATAGTTTAATGCAAAGCATACTTGTAATTAACTGACTTTACAATTTTATAGTCAGAATTAGGCCTCAATCACCATTAATCCAAGTTCAGGATTAAGAGATTTGAAACCTATCATGTCAGCAACTGGAACAAGGCAGTAGAAAATATGTAAAGTAGAAGGTGCAAATATCCAGTTCTTGAAAATGGTTAGCTGAGTCACACATGCCATACTGGGACAATTTGCTAAATGCTGGACACACGTTTTGTATAGCAATTATAATTTATAACTAGACATGTTCAAAAGCAACCTTCACAGAATGTGTACAAAGATAACTGATAAAAGTGAAACACGACATTAAAAATTACCTGTGAATAGTTATGCTATGATGAAACAAGAGACAGTTAAGGATAATTTGTGTTGGTGTGGCCAAAAATATATATATATATATATATATATATATATATATATATATATATATATATATATATATATATGATTTGAGACTTCATATTGGAACAAATGTCATCCCTTTCGCATTCCATAAACCGGTTTGCACAAATACAATATAAAGAAAAACAGTATTCAGTTATTACATATTATTGTAGCTTACTACTAGATATACAGTACAGTAATAGTTGAAAGTGAAAACGTTCTCTTATTTATCATGTATTACTCTATCCTTTGTTCAGAACTAATCAAGGTAAATTGATAGCTGAGTAGATGAGTAATAATTAAGGATTTGGAACCTCATGTAGAAAAAGGTCCACAAGTTGGTGTTACACAAATATTTTGTATTTCCTGGAACTCTGTATGCACTGCTGTTTGTACTTATCAGATTAAGAAACAGACATATTTGTACAACTAGGGATGAAATCCATAATTAAATGTTCTTTATTATAGTAGTAGTAGGAGTGGGCAGAGCCAACATTAACTCACTAGTTAGTATGAACCATACATTACTTTGGATAAGATTCTTAATTAAAGGTGTAGGCTCACTTATTACACACCATTCACACATTTGTCCATACGCAAACACTAACACACCAACAAAAATTATATTTCTTGTTTCCTTTTGTATTCACAGATTTGCATTCCTATACTTGGGTATTGGTTTTTTCATAATTAAGTCAACATGAATGTTAAACACTGCAAAATAAAGTATCATGTAATCACTGAATTTATAAAGGTAGAGAATAATACATCTTTGAAGATATATTCTTGCCTAGTCAATGTTTTTAGGACGACACAGTCAAGAGTTAAGGCAAAGAATCTGACAGAGCAGAGCATCTTGTAAAGATGACCCAAGTTTTGACCATCTTTCAACAATCATCAAAGAAAAAAATTGACATTATAAAACAATTCTGGGATTAACTATAGGTCAACTGAGTACTTCTCCATAAGCAATTAGAAATGAGAAATACACTTTATGTAACCTCAGTGTCATCAGACTCCCCTTTGTACCACTGTATCTTTTATGCACAATCTTCCAACAGTCTGTGCAATGAATTGAATTTATCCCAACACTTCTACTGCACATGCCACATAGGTATGCACTTACCTCTTCCATGCCTCCTAACACTTTGCCTTTTGCTTATTTCTCAGCCAAGAAACCAAATTGTATTGTACTTTCACCTCCAATAATACCTGATCGTGTTCTCTATAACTTTCTTAACCAACTACTCGAAAAGCTTGACTGATAGATATTAACGCACGCTATGTTTAAGTTAGATAACCTCATCTGGTTTATGCTTAAATTACTTTTCTGTTCATATTTGATTCATTTATTACAATTAATAATAATAATAATAGATTTTATGTATATATCGCCTTTCCCATGCTCAAGGCGCTTCACAGAGTCTTAGAAAAACAGCAGGGTATACTGTATGTAACATTGGATAGACATGTTTTCCTGAATAGAACAATGAAACAGATAACAAAGCATTAAATAGAATAAAGAACAATAAACCAGAATAAAATACTAAATTAAATACTAAAAGAAAAACCTAACAAATAAGCTAATGTGTGATATAACAGACACACAAATTATCCTGAGCACCTGGACAGAGAGGTAAACTGAAAGAAAGGGCACAATGTTAAGTTAAGTTAAAAGCCTTCCTAAATAGATGAGTTTTAAGTTGTTTTTTTAAAAGAATGAATGGAGTCAGCTAATCTAATTAATTTCTGGATGTCATTCCAAAGTCTGGGTGCTATGGAGCTTAGCCCTGTCACCCATAGAGTGCAGGTTAGTGTGAGGCACAACAAGATTACCAGAATCAGAGGACCTTAGTAGGCGAACAGGAGCCTAGTGATGTAGAAGGTCACTGATGTAGTCGATGCAAGGCCATTTAAATCTTTGTAGGTTATTAATAGAATTTTATATTCAATCCTGTAAGACACAGGGAGCCAATGAAGGCAAAGCAGGATGCGTGTGATGTGCTCACTGTTGCTGGTTCAAGTAAGGACTCTTGCAGCAGAGTTTTGAATCAGCTGGAGCTGTGATATAAGATTAGAAGGGCACCTGCCAGCAGCGAGTTACAATAATTGATGCGGGATGTGATAAAAGCATGGAAAAGTTTCTCAGCATTAGAAAAGGAAAGGAATGAGAGAACACGGGATATGCTATGGAGGTGAAATTAAGAAAGATTCTTAATATGGTTTATGTGGGGGAATAAGAAAGGGAGGAATCAAAAATGACACCAAGATTCCTTGCGACTTCCCAGTGACTGGAAAGGAGCTCATTTTCTTAAGTAGCTCTTTAGTGGCAATTTGCAGTAGTTCAGTTTTGTTGCAATTTAATTTTAAAAGACTTCTGCTCCATCCAGATTTTAATTTCACTGAGGCAAGTTGTAAACTGAGGAAACTCTGATGAAGTTGCACTTTAAACATTGAAATAAAGTTGAGTGTCATCTGCATAAAATTAAAACCCAGTCCATAGCTATGAATAACATGGCCAAGGGAAGCATATAAAACAGAAGAGAAGATGGCCAAGGACAGAGCCCTGAGAAACTTCTTGTGTGACTGGCGCTGAACTGGATCTGCTGTTGCCAAGACTAACAAACTCTTGCCTATCAGTCAGATAGGACTTGAACCATTGGAGGGCAGTGCCAGAGATACCCAGCATGTTCTCCATTCTGAACAGCAGAATGTCATGTCTGACAGCATCAAATGTTGCACTGAGGTCAAATAGAATTAATATAATGGTTTGTCCAGAGTCTGCTGCCATAAGCAAATCATTGGTTACCGAAGAAGAGCAGTTTCACAGCTGTGCTGCGCCCTGAAACCAGACTGAAAGGGTTCCATCAAATTATTAGAAGTTAAGTACTTGGCGAGGTGAGATGCTACAACACGCTAAAGAACTTTTGACAGAAAAAGTAAATGGGTAATAGGCCGAAAATTGTTAAGATTGTCATCATCAAGACTAGACTTTTTAACATGGGGGTTACAGAAGCAATTTTAAAATTGGCTGGCACAAACCCAGTGTAGAGTGATGTATTTATTAAGGCAGATATTTTTAAGGTTTTGGAAAGAAATTTGACATTTACCAGATAAGAGGAGGGAGAGATAATGAGACAGTGAAAAGCACTGCTTTATGGTCAGAGAGTCCCAAATTGCTGCTATAAGTGTTGCCGACAGATAATCCAAATGATTATATAAATATGTAATAAATTACAACTGCCAATTATGCATTCTCTATCTATTTTATTTTATTTATTTATTTATTATTTTGTTTCTGTGTGATTAATCTTGTACTACTATGTTCCTTATATTTTTTGGGTAAAACTGCGAGGGTGGGCCACCTCTTGCATCACTACTTGGGACTACCCCAGGTCCGTAAAGGCAGGTGGGGAAGTGAGATTGTTGTGATTCATTGAGTGAGTTTATTGGATAAAGTAATGTTGTATTTTCATTGGTTTAGAATTTCTTTGTTTTGACTATTTTGCTCTGCTTTTTGAATGTTCTATTGGATTGTGTTTTGGGACTTGTTCACTTTAGGAGTCCCATTCTGGGAATTCCTTCTTGCTCTTTTGAGCATTTTGTTGTACATTTTCTTTTGTTAATAAATATTCCCTTCTTTAAATGATTCATTGGTTTAGATTTTCTAGGGTTTTTTAGTCTTTTGCTCTGTTTTTGACTATTCTATTGGATTGTCATTTTGGGAGTTGTTCACTGTAAGAGCCAATCTTACAAAGTAAGATAACTCATATTAATGTCATATTAATGTTTGCTTAATTTGAATAGAACATAAATTTCTTTCATAGTCATAACCTATGGTATAGTCTTTTCCCCTTATAAGTTAGGAAGAAAGAGAACCTTCTTACTGTAACTGAGAAACAGTGTGATAATAAGCTTAGTTGTTGTTTAGAACAGGTCCGAGTACATAGGGACTTAAAAGACTCATTTTAAACTTAGAAATGGGATAAGCATACAGTTTTCTGACCGTTTTGAAATGGTTCAGAAACATTAAGTAAATAGTAACGATTTGAGATGTAACAAGATTAAACTTATAATTGAACTTTTCTTAACATTACTTTTTCCTCTTTTGCTATTTTAATTTTCCCTTTTTGTGTGAACTGTTTTACTTTAAAACTTAACTAAACTTTTAAAAACAAAGATTTTTTGTCTGTGGAATCATTTCTGCGCGTCAGGCTTTTGTTGAATCCCATTTTTTGAGTTGAAGCTGCTGAACTTTGGTAATTTTGGGAAAATGCAGCTACATTCACTTTATGACTGCTATACTGGGAACTCCTTTTCCTCTGTTTAGCATTTTGTTGTACTTTGTCTTTGTTAATATATATTCTCTATATAACTTTGCCAGGATTTAGAAGAACTCATGCTCTATCCTAAGCTGTTAGGAGCTGTCAGAAAATGGCATTCAGGCAGTGATTGGCACACATATTTTGGGAATGGTGGAATGTTGTGGGAATGCTGGACAAGTACAAGATGGAACTCACAAAACAAATTCAATTTGACTGAGATACAATAAAATTCATAACAAATGTAATACACTCTGTCTCTATTAACCAGACTTGCACTATTTGCCAAAATTAATATGTTGGTAAGATTACATTATTTGCCCAAAGGGAAAAGACCATTTTAGAATATGAAAGATTTGGGCATGTCACAACCAAACATTTCTTGAATTTTGAATGCCTTTACAACATGTAAGGTAATATGCAGAATTATACATTTTATACATATTATTATTATTATCTATATTGTAAAGCCTTAGAGTTAATATCAGAAAATTATGAAACATCATTACGTGCCATTTTGCAGTTTGAGTTCCCTAAAATCGTGATGTCATTCATTTTCAAATGTGAACTCCTATTCCTATTCCTCACTGAGAGTAAGTATCAGGCAGTTCATAACTACTTCTCATGTCCCACTCTATAGTAAGGCAAATTCTTAAGTTCATAAATATAAAGAAAGAACACAAAAAGCAAAACAGAGTTGCCAGGAAAGGCATTCCAAGGTGATCAAAGTCTCAATATGAGATCTAAAGCAGGGCCAAGAATACAGCAAAAGGTAAAAAAATCAATGAAGCACAGAAATAATCACAAGAAACATCAACTCCCAAGGGCATTTGAATGAAATCTCAAAGAACAGTTGGTTGACTCCACTGTAACAGGGCTGAAGGCAGTCACTTGTGGTGATGGGCATTTGGCCCCACCACTTGGGAACCACCCAAAAACTCATGGAACATACCAGGCAGACAAATACAAGACTGGCAAATGAGGATGTATAATTTCAGTCATAGTGCTGTGTACTGTACTTTAATGCACACAATTGTTGTTATGCTGTGTTAGTTTTTACTCCTTGAATTTTTAGTGTAGCACCCTTAACTTAACTTTAGTGTAGCAATTACATTTGAGAACTTTGCCTGTAAGTTTAGTGGTATATTAACCTCTCCAGCCCAAAAGTATATTATCATCCAAGAAACAGAGTTCTTCAATGGTGATTTTAAATGCCCTTCCAACTATGACTGTGACTGTATGAATGAATTTTGGCTCTTTGTAATTATAGGGTGATATACAGTAGCTGGTGAAAAAGTGTTTGCAGGATTCTGTTCAGAGAAATAGGGTCATAAGAAGAGTTTTTAAACATTCAAGGCCAGATACTAGCAGTCAAAGCAAATTTAATGATACATAATGTTGTGCAGACATCTCTGAAAAGCAATTGGGTATCCATGCATGTAATAAAAGAGATTTGAAATGCCTACTGATGTATAAAATATGATGGCAGTTCTTGGGTTCAAAGGTTCCTTATGGTGTAGACTACTGTACAGGCTGCAGCCAGTGAAGTGTGTTTATTCTGGTTTAATGTGACAGCATGTGGGTACATCTTATCTGCCTAAATTGTCTTTATATCACCTTTAGCTCCTGTGAATTGTGTCCTGCCACATCCAAAGCCAACTAAGTCTGCATGAACAGCTTCAGAGAAATCAACAAAAACATAAAAGGGTTTACAAATAAAGATGGAGTTATCTATGAACCACTGGGCTATAGTATATTGAAAGTCTGGTAAAATTACTGTGAGTTATTAAAACAAGGCCTAAATTGATTATTGAATGTTCATAGCACTGTACAGTACTTGTGTAGATAGACATGCTGAATTGTAAACCTGAGTCTAATGAAAACTTCTGCGTGGAAACTGTGAGAAAATACAGAAAGTACTGTATAAGGGATATTCACAACTGAATATGATATATTATATGTCTTTAATAAGAGAAGGTGATTAATTTACTAATTCCAGTAATGTTGTATGAAACAGTTAAAGAGGGTAAGGCCACACATTTAGTAAAGCTTTGTTTTGACAAGTTACAGGCTGTAGACAAGCGTGAGGCTTGAGTAGCAAATGAAATAATAGACATGGAACCCAGTATCGACATATGTAGATCAACAATAAAGCAAAAATATTATACTCCATCATAGAAAGGATAAAATGATTTCTAAATATACTTAAGGTGGAAATGAAATGTTAAATCATGTGGAAACTTTTGGAATGCTCTACGAAATATTCAACAGGGGATTTAGGTTTAGGATATTTTTATTGTCAATTATTGAAATAAAGTTTACAGTTCAGCATGTCTCTAGATTATTCATCAGGAATGGTTAAATGAAACCCTCTGGTTTGCCAAAGATTGAATGTCATTGTTTTCAGTGAGTCTCATTTTTAATGCAGGCAAAATAGTTTACATTTAAGATTAAATTTTACTTTAATACACAATGAGGTCATAGACAGTAACCTGGAGATTGTAGAATGACCATTGTAAATGGAAGATAGGCGATCAACAGGAAATTAAGTCTGAATATTAACTGGGCCTATTGACAGGTCAACCAGATGACTAAAACAAAATTGAATTGTTAGATTTTCTGTGAAATAAATGATAATGATCAACATTTCATGTTATGTCATTTGTTAACCTGCTTAATTCAGTCGGGGTCGTGAGGGTGGGGTTCATAAAGCCTATCCATATATATAAAAGGCAAAGCCCTCACTGACTCATCACTAATTCTCCCACTTTCCATATAGGTGGGAAACTGAAATTTCGTGTGCTCATTCCTTGCAGTGTTCTTACAAAAGTTAGGTATATTTCATGTCCTATTGCAACACCCAAGGGGGGAAATGGGTGTACCCCCTAAACTGTATATATAGATAGAGGAAACCCCTCCTCACTATTTCTGTGACTTCCAATATACGAACCAATTTCCCATGCTCATCCTTTACACTGTACTTACAAACATTAAGTATGTTTCATTTCGCGCCGTGCCCGTAACGAACTTTCGAAAATAACGTCTTCTTTTGGCAGTCGTCACCATTATGCCGTAAGGAACTTTTTGAACTGACCTCTCCTTTTGGTGGTTTCATACCGTTTTCTGTTAACAGATGATTTATTTCACGGCAGAGATGCAGAAGGCCGCCCGGTCCCCTTCTTTTCCACATGGCCGCTGTCCGCGTACCTACCATGTGGTTGGCTCTCTGCCTAAAATGTGCATTTCTCATACACAACATTTACAATCATAAATGAAACTCTTTACAATCATCAAATTCACTTTCAATACTAAAATAAGAATATGACAATTACATTGAAAATCATGTTACGTTATTTTTAAATGTTTCCTTTCTTTTTCATAACTTCTTTACCACACTACTTCTCCGCTGAGAAGCGGGTATTTGGCTAGTCACATATAAAGTGCAAGGCAGGAACAAACCCTGGAAAGGGTGCCAGTCCATTGAAGCTAATGGTCAATACAGTTATGAAAAAGCTACTACTAAAGTACTAACGGGTCAGCAATGGTTTTGAATAGTTACTAAAGTTCTATCAAGCAGTGTCTTGATACAAGATGATGTAACATCCGCAAGTAAGGGTATTAAAGAGAATACAGCAAATCCACTCATTGAAACCTTTCCTATGGGCAGATGGAAGACATCCTCCCTGTAGGAACATGCCTCTGACTGATCTGAAAATGTCTATATGATTATCGAAGACTCCACTAAAACATCATAAGGCAATTGTGCTGTCTGATTGGCATCCTCAGTTGTTTTTATTAGGAGAAAATGCAGTATTTAAAATGAAGTTTAATATATTCTGCTATACCATAATTTCATTGTCTTAATATCTCCGCCATAATGCCTCCAGTATGACTACAATCTTAAAAGAACATTTTCCCAAGTAGCATGCGTTTCTGCTGGATATACAAGAATGGCCTCATTTTTGATCAACTAATAGCAACAAAAATGTTTGTATGGTGGCATAGTGGTTAACTTGGCTGCGTCATGAATCCAGCCTCCAGGCTCTGAATACAATCTCATTATCTGCATGACATTTTTCTTCTCCTTGTGTTTGCCAGAATCTTCCCTGTGTACTCTAGTTTTACTCAAACATTTCCTAGATTCACAAATGAGCTTTACTGAACACTCTAAACTCGCCCACGGTGAGTATGTAATGCAGTGTGCCTGGCAATGGAGTGATGCCTCTTCCAAAAATGATTCATGCCATGTGTTGGATGCCAGCTCTTGTCACCAATAACTTGAGTAAGCACGAATGTTGTGTGAGAATGAGAAAAGAGTAGAAGTAAATATTTAAGGAACACTATGAGTATTACAAATATATAAATTATTCTAATTAAATTAAACAACTTAAAACATTGCCAAATTAACAATCTGTACATTTTTGTTATTTAATATCTCAATGTGCACAGAGGTGTAATGGCTATAAAAATAAGGCACAAAAGAAGCAATTGAACAAACAAAAATGATTAGATTTTAGTGCCAGTTGTCTGCTATGTCAACAAAAATGTACAAAGGAATCTTAAACAACTGTAGCTCCTTCCTGCTAGATGTTTAGAGACTTTTACAGATTTAAAGTTAAGGATACAACATGTTCCAGTTTGTAGTTCCCTTCTAGTCAGTGTCTGGTATCATAGAAAGAAGAAGTGAAACCTTTGTGCAATTCTTTTAAGCTATAATAAAGATAATGATGATAAAAATGCACAGTTGAAAACAGAGAAAATGATGTTCTACTCACACACAGAAACTGCTGTGAGGAAGGGTGAGCCAATGAAGCCTAGCTGTGAGCAAATGAACACTATGGTGCAGGCACTAAAATATGAATAATTAGCAAAGAATCTTATCCATCCTGAACACATGTATTAAAAGATGAGAATTCATAAGTTATGTGTCTTTTGCTATATGTGAGAATGAGGTCTAGCTAAGCCAAGAAATATAATTCATAAGTTATATTTAGATAGATAGATAGATAGATAGATAGATAGATAGATAGATAGATAGATAGATAGATAGATAGATAGATACTTTATTAATCCCAAGGGGAAATTCTCATACTCTAGCAGCAACATACTGATAAAGAACAATATTAAATTAAAGAGTGATAACAATGAAGGTATAAAGACAGACAATAACTTTTATAATAACTATAATATTAATGTTTTACCCCGGGTGGCATTGAAGCAATGGAGCAGGACAGTGAAAGCAGTCTGTCGCTGAAGCTGCAACTCTGTCTGGAGATGATCCTGTTCAGTGGATGCAGTGGATTTTCCATTATTGATAATTGCCTGCTCAGCACCTGCCGCTCTGCCATGGATGTCAAACTGTCCAGCTCCGCGTCTACAATAGAGCCTGCCTTCCTCACCAGTTTGTCCAGGCGTGAGGCATCCCTCTTCTTTATGCTGCCTCCCAGCACACCACCACATAGAAGAGGGCACTTGCCACAACTGTCTGATAGAACATCTGCAGCATCTTATTGCAGATGTTGAAGGACGCCAGCCTTCTAAGGAAGTATATTCAGCTCTGCCCTTTCTTACACAGAGCATCAGTATTGGCTATTCAGTCCAATTTATCATCCAGCTGCACTCCCAGGTATTTATAGGTCTGCACCCCTGCATATAGTCACCTCCAATGATCATGGGGTCCATGAGGGGCCTGGGCCTCCTAAAATCCACCACCAGCTTCTTGGTTTTGCTGGTGTTCAGTTGTAGGTGGTTTGAGTTGCACCATTTAACAAAGTCCTTCATTAGTTTCCTATACTCCTCCTCCTGCCCAATCCTGATGCAGCCCACGATAACAGTGTCATCGGCAAACTTTTGCACGTGGCAGGACTCTAAGTTGTATCGGAAGTCCGATGTATATAGGCTGAACAGGACCGGAGAAAGTACAGTCCCCTGTGGCGCTCCTGTGTTGCTGACCACAGTGTCAGACCTGCAGTTCCGTGACGCACATACTGGCGTCTGTCTTTAAGATAGTCCATGATCCATGCAACCAGGTATGAATCTACTCCCATCTCTGTCAGCTTGTCCCTAAGGAGCAGAGGTTGGGTGGTGTTGAAAGCGCTAGAGAAGTCCAAAACATAATTCTAACAGCACCACTGCCTTTGACCAAGTGGGAGAGGGATCGGTGTAGCATATAGATGATGGCATCCTCCGCACCCACCTTCAAGGGCATGGCAGACCTGTGATCTCAGGTGGTGAAGCAGCAGCCACTCCATGGTCTTCATGGTCTTCATCACATGTGACATCAGAGCGACAGGCGGAAGTCGCTCAGCTCACTAGGATGTGATTTAGGTGACAACAAGTTCAACTAGGCTTTTGTAATTTTATGTTTCATGTTGTCTGTTATTGTGTTCATCTTTGTATTTATGAACAAGGTTCAGAAATTGTACATATCTCAAACCTACATGTACAGTTGTTCTACCTCATGGGTATTTCAACATTAAAGCAATGTTCCTGCAATGGTTGGATTAGCTCCTGTGTTCTAACTGACACACCACAGCAACTACAGTGAGCTACAAGTCTGCCTTCTCAACTTCCTTTCCAATAGCTTAGATATTGTATGCCAGGGTTTTTATGGTTCCCTTCTCCCGTTTTCAATGTATGTTTCATTTTGTCTTGTGCAGGCTTTGAAACTTACTTCCTGAGTTTGGGACCAGCATGATTTTGCTTCTAGGCCTCATCAGGCGATATAAGACATAGTTTTTTTATTGAAGACTTCTTTTTCAGTTTTAGTTTTAAAAAATACAAAATTATATACTTAATATCTAAATACCTAAACCTTCAACAAAAGTGAAAAGAATAAACTGATAATCATAAAAGCACTATGTCTGAAAACAAAATCCAAGAACAACTCCCCAAGGTTTAGAGATGAACAATCCTAAAGAAAATGGTCAAAAGACTAATAACTTAAGAAATGTATTAAGCACAAATGGAAGCAGAGGATACAGCTAAAGTGAAATAATGCCACTGCAAAAGGAAGTGGCATACAGAATACAGTAATCCCTCCTCGATCAAGGGTATGTTCCAGAACCCCCAGCGATAGACTAAAATCCAAGTAGAAACCATATGTTTGTGTAGTTATTTTTATATATTTTAAGCCCTTATAAACTCTCCCACACTGTTAACATTATTAGAGCCCTCTAGACATGAAATAACACCCTTTAGTCAAAGTTTAAACTGTCCTCCATGACAAGACAGAGATGACAGTTCTTTCTCACAATTAAAAGAATGCAAATAGATCTTCTTCTCTTCAGGAGCAGAGAATTTCAGAGGGAGAGAGCGCTTGCAAAGAAAAAGCAAACAATCAAAAAATCAATACGTGTGCTTTTAAGTTTGCGGCATTTTTAGAGGAGCGTCAGTATCTTCTAAGCAAACAGCCCCTCTGCTCACATCTCCTCCATCAGGCAGAGAACGTCAGAGAGAGAGAGAGATGAAAGCAACAATAAAAAATCAATACGTGTGCTTTTAAATATGCCAAGTACCGCAATAAAGCGGCATTTTTTTTAGAGGAGCGTCAATATCTTTTAAGCAAACAGCCTCTGTGCAAACAGCCCCTCCGTCAGGCGAGAGAATGTCAAAGAGGGTGAGAGAGAGGCAGAGACAAGCAAACAATCAAGCTCCGCGAGGGATGCATATCTTATAGCATTGAGGAGTTTTAGTTAATATGTAATACATGCTCTGATTGGGTAGCTTCTAAGCCATCCGCCAATAGCGCCCCTTGTATGAAATCAACAGGGCAAACAAACTGAGGAAGCGTGTAGCATAAATTAAAAGACCCACTGTCTGCAGAAATCCATGAACCAGCGAAAAATCTGTGATATATATTTAGATGTGCTTACATTTAAAATCCGCGATAGAGTGAAACGCGATAGTCAAAGCGTGATATAGCAAGGGATTACTGTATTATGTACAGTTATCCTCAGGTGTTACAGAGAGATTATTTAAATCTTATTATGATTCTCAGCTCCCCACTCTTAAGCACAATACAACATTTTATGACACAATTAACTCAATTAAGATAATTAATAATTGCAAAATAATTAATAGAATGGCCACATTTCTTTTCTTATTTATCAGCACCCTTGTGTGTGATTTATTTTTCCTTTTTCATTTTGTGGGAAGCTTGTCATGACTCACCACGGCTGAGACAGAATGCTCAGAAGTACTACATTTGTTTTCTCATTTATCTGCATCCTTGTGTTCTTTTATTTTTTCCTTTTTTCATCTTGTGGTCCTGGTGGTTCCCCAAACCTTTCTGTAGCTTCTCTGAGTTCTTATTCGATCACTATATATATATATATATATATATATATATATATATATATATATATATATATATATATATATATATATATATATATATACTGTATATATATATATATATATTCATATATATATATATATATATATATAGATAGATAGATAGATATTGGAACCTCGGTTTACGAGTGTTTAGCAAGACGAGCTAAATTTTTAATAAATTTTGACTTGATAAACGAGCGATGTCTTGTAATACGAGTGGTATGGATACACTTTGTCTGCTGAGCATCATGTGATCACAACTGAGCTGATGGTTCTTCTCTTGCACGCATCTCTCTACTTATCTCTCTTGCTCGGCGCGCATTTCTCTCTCTCTTGCTCACGGCGCGACTCTATCTCCTTATCGCTTTTGCTCACGCACGCGACTCTATCTCATTATCGCTTTTGCTCACGCTACTCTCTTCTCTTGAGGGCAATCGCCTCCTATTCTCCGCCTGAGTCTGCTTGCCTCACTCATATAATCAACACCGCACGAGCATATACTGTTAACTACAGCATTGTGACTGTGTGTGTGTGTGCGCATGTGTGTGCCGCAGTCGAGTCCCCGCCTTGCACCCCAAAACACCCCAACACAGTCTCAGTACTTTAACACCAGCTTTATTCAGCTTGAAGCAGCAACAGCACGGTTAATTATTGTAGCGGATCTTTATAATGTTCTTGTATCACCCATCGACAGCAGGCACTTATAGCATGTCTGCGATCTTTTGATACGCTTATACGCGAACTGCTACAGCGATGGGAGACTGCGATTGCTTTGGGACGCTCTTCCACGTGTCATCCCCTTGGGTGGAATCCCACAAGAGTTTAGAAACTCACTCACACCAGCCATGATTCTTTTCAAAGGTAAAGTGCAGGTTAATTTGTTTTATGTATTTTACTTTATATTTTGTATTAATCAATTTTATATGAATAGTTTTGGGTTGTGGAACAAATCATCTGAGTTTCCATTATTTCTTAAGGGGAAATTCACTTTGATATACGAGTGCTTTGGACTGCGAGCACCTTTCGAGTAATTATGCTCGCAAACCGAGGTTCCACTGTGTATATATTGTAAAAGGAGCTATATAGCCTCGACCCGCACAGACCACGCAGAGGCACGTGTATAAAACAAACAGGCTTTATTCTTTTTCCTTCACCCTAAGGGCACGCCTTCCCGTGTCCCACAGACCCAACACAGTTCCAAAGCACAAAGCACAATTCTTCACAACCTTCTCTGCCGCCACCACCACTCCTCCCAGGCAACCTCGTCCTCTTCCTCCCGATTCTAGCCCCGAATGGAGGGAGGTTACCTGTTTTATAGCCCACCTGGAAGTGCTCCAGGTGCCTGACCAGCTGGCCTTAATTGCACCTCCGGGTGGGGCTGGTAAGTTGTCCGATGTGGCGGCTGGCTCTGCAGCACCCCTAGTGGCCACCCCATCTCCCAACTGCTGTGGTGGACTCCATGTCCCATGAAGCCACGGGGAGACTGAGGAAGGACCCACGGCCAGGAGACTGCCCCAGGCAGTATGCAGCAGAGGCGTCCCCGCCAGGCATGGGACCCGCTGTCCGTCACAATATATATACACTATATATAGAGAAAAGCCAAGCAAAATGACACCTTTTATTGGTTAACTAAAAAGATTACAATATATATTGTAATCTTACAATAAAAAATAAAGATAAATAAAAAATAAAATAAAGATTACAATAATATTGTATATATATTGTAATTTTTTAGTTAGCCAATAAAAGGTGTCATTTTGCTTGGCTT
The DNA here is from genome assembly GCF_016835505.1 of Polypterus senegalus. Taxonomy (NCBI): domain Eukaryota; kingdom Metazoa; phylum Chordata; class Cladistia; order Polypteriformes; family Polypteridae; genus Polypterus; species Polypterus senegalus. The sequence continues at coordinate 133,974 of NW_024386621.1, forward strand.
TTCTCTACATTCATAATGGCTAACACGGTACAACAACCTAGTACTACACTATATATATATATATATACAGTGGGATGCAAAAGTTTGGGCAACCTTGTTAATAGTCATTATTTTCCTGTATAAATAGTTGGTTGTTATGATAAAAACGTCAGTTAAATATATCATATAGGAGACACACACAGTGATATTTGAGAAGTGAAATGAAGTTTATTGGATTTACAGAAAGTGTGCAATAATTGTTCAAACAAAATCAGGCAGGTGCATAAATTTGGGCACCACAAAAAGAAATGAAATCAATATTTAGTAGATCCGCCTTTTGCAGAAATTACAGCCTCTAAACGCTTCCTGTAGGTTCCAATGAGAGTCTGGATTGTGGTTGAAGGTATTTTGGACCATTCCTCTTTACAAAACATCTCTAGTTCATTCAGGTTTGATGGCTTCCGAGCATGGACAGCTCTCTTTAACTCACACCACAGATTTTCAATTATATTCAGGTCTGGGGACTGAGATGGCCATTCCAGAACGTTGTACTTGTTCCTCTGCATGAATGCCTTAGTGGATTTTGAGCAGTGTTTCGGTCGTTGTCTTGTTGAAAGATCCAGCCCCGCGCAGCTTCAGCTTTGTCACTGATTCCTGGACATTGGTCTCCAGAATCTGCTGATACTGAGTGGAATCCATGCGTCCCTCAACTTTGACAAGATTCCCAGTCCCTGCACTGGCCACACAGCCCCACAGCATGATGGAACCACCACCATATTTTACTGTAGGTAGCAGGTGTTTTTCTTGGAATGCTGTGTTCTTTTTCCTCCATGCATAAGCCCCTTGTTATGCCCAAATAACTCAATTTTAGTTTCATCAGTCCACAGCACCTTATTCCAAAATGAAGCTGGCTTGTCCAAATGTGCTTGAGCATACCTCAAGCGGCTCTGTTTGTGCTGTGGCGGAGAAAAGGCTTCCTCTGCATCACTCTCGCATACAGCATCTCCTTGTGTAAAGTGCCCGAATGGTTGAACGATGCACAGTGACTCCATCTGCTGCAAGATGATGTTGTAGGTCTTTGGTGCTGGTCTGTGGGTTGACTCTGACTGTTCTCACCATTCGTCGCTTCTGTCTATCCGAAATCTTTCTTGGTCTGCCACTTCGAGCCTTAACTTGAACTGAGCCTGTGGTCTTCCATTTCCTCAATATGTTCCTAACTGTGGAAACAGACAGCTTAAATCTCTGGGACAGCTTTCTGTATCCTTCCCTAAACCATGATGGTGAACAATCTTTGTCTTCAGGTCATTTGAGAGTTGTTTTGTGACCCCATGTTGCTACTCTTCAGAGAAAATTAAAGGAGGAGGGAAACTTACAATTGACCCCTTAAATACTCTTTCTCATTATAGGATTCACCTGTGTATGTAGGTCAGGGGTCACTGAGCTTACCAAGCCAATTTGAGTTCCAATAATTAGTTCTAAAAGTTTTGGAATCAATAAAATGACAACGGTGCCCAAATTTATGCACCTGCCTGATTTTGTTTGAACAATTATTGCACACTTTCTGTAAATCCAATAAACTTCATTTCACTTCTCAAATATCACTGTGTGTGTCTCCTATATGATATATTTAACTGACATTTTTATCGTAACAACCAACGATTTATACAGGAAAATAATGACTATTAACAAGGTTGCCCAAACTTTTGCATCCCACTGTATATTGTGAAACCATGCGGCCTGGACATACACAGGTGGACACCGTTTCAGTCATCACCCCACGCTTATTTACAGTATTTACAAACATTAAGTGCACCGCCACCAAACCCCCAGATCCCCAAAGTCCAGGCTCTCACTAGCCACTGTCTTCACACACAAACACACGGGCTTCTCCTTGCCTCCTCTGCCACAACCTTGTCTTCCTCCTCACCCGACTCCAGCCTTGATTGCAGAGCGGCAGCTCCTAAGTAGGTGGCTGATTGGTGACCACACCCAGCCACCTGCGACAATATATATATATATATATATTTATATACACTGTATATATATATATATATATATATAATATATTATTTTTATATTATAAATAAAATCTAATTTTCAAAATAAGAATGCTTTCTATATAAATTGACATTAGTGTTTTCTGACATGTTTTTCTGTCTAGTGTTTAAGGTGCATTGAAAGATGGCATTACACATTTACTGAAATGTGCTGTGAACTTAATATGACCCTGCAGGCTATAGCTTCTTTCAACAGTGACAGTAGTTTAATTTATTGCTTGTTCTCAGCGTTGGACTTAATTTATTAAGAATGACCTTGGCTATCAGATATGTTGAACTTCCCTTTTCTTTTGAGGAAGTACCTTATGCGAGACTCGTGTTCATTTCTCCTGTATGTGACGTTCAATAAATGCTGATTCACTGTACTCAGATTTCGACTTTTCTAAAGACTTGATGTCAGAAGCGAAACATGACCTGGCAGAGTCCTTCACATCTGGAAAACATCTCAGGAAACTTCAGTCAGCTAAAATGCAAGGTAAAGGATACCTGAGTTGAACTGACACATTCCCTTTACCATGATGCTCCTGGGAGTCCCCTGCTTACCTAACTTTATTCAAAATGGATAATGTCTGTGAGCTGCCTGCATTCCATTAAGGCATACAGTAAATATGAGTCTTTATAAGAGAAATTGATTAAATATAATGTGAATCTTATAAAGTCAAAAGTTCTGTGTTTGATGGTACTGATATCCTATGGGCTAGATAAGTAGTGTAATCAATATTGAGAGTAGTCTATAGAGACAAGTAGAACTAGGACTCAGATAAAGACAAAGTATAGAGCTCTGTATGGGGTCAGTGAATTCAGTTTCTATTGGTGGATTCTGCATGTGCTGAGGAGGAGTAGGAATGTGAGTGTGCTGGTTCAGAGACAGACTTGTCACCACCTTACACACGGCCACCAGTCCCGTCTGCTTCACCACTGCTTAGTCCGGGATGACTTAGACTTGTGAACAACCAGACAATCTCAGACTTGTAAAGGACCAAACAACCTTACACGGGTGTTTACACTGCTTTTCTCATTCGTAATAGATTTGCATCCCTTTATTCCAAGTACCTTTCAACCTATCAGATTATGTGGGGCTTGTCAGATATTAAGCTTTGAAACAAACCAGGCAAGAGACAGATAGGACACAGAGTTGTTTCAGATGCACATTCCTACAGGATATTTGTACCTATCTCATGTGAATTATAAGATGATGGGCTTTCAAGTGACTTAAAATTGCACAAGTTCCTCCTTTTATGTCAGCTTCCTTACAATTTACAAAAGCCATCCCTCAAGGCATAGGCTCTATCAAACCCATTAAGACTTTTCTTCCTCATAGACAGAATGCTAGACACTGGGTGCCCAAATGCTGGTATAGTACCTGCTGCTCTGATCATCTTCTTCTATAGTTAGAATTTTCCCATAGGAACTCCATTGAGGAAAAAAGACCACTTTCAAAAAATAATCCCACCTATAAAATCAGTCCCTGACTCAGGCTGAGGCCCAATTATTCTAATGTTCCAGGTTAATTCCCTTGACTATGGGCACAAAATATTGAGCTTGCTCAAGTTCTTTGACTGTTACCAACCTAACTGCTGATGCTACAGACAGTGTATTTACTGAATTTGTTCCCATGTGAGCCAAAATCACATGGACATAGATATGCTTTTGCCTTCCCAAGGTGGTAGTTGTACTGTTATTGGTTCCCAGTGCTGTACATATATTTCAGATCCCTCCCATAAATTGTTGTCTTAACTCAGTACATTAAAGGTGCTGTTAAGGACATTGGTCAGCTTATCTCCAGTAACAGCTTTTCTGAGTTATCCTGGCTTACAAACTGGTTAATTGACAGGGGTTAAAACTCGTAAGAATTATTGTGATTAGACTCTTTGTATTGATCTGTTATTGTAGATCCTCCATTGCCTCACATTTTCTGGTTTACATTCTGTAAAATTTGTCATATATATCGCTTCAGATGACTGTGTCAGCTTCCCATCTCCCTTTGTTTTCACTACCGCATATCTTATCTTTTATGAAGCTATCTTCCCTCTTTAACTGTGATTTTGAATCACTTTTGTAGAATGGTCATCTTGGACCAAAAGGAGGGTATGGTGGATCTCATTATGAAAATGTGAATATTTTCTATTTAAGTTGACATTACCTTTGTCAGCTATTTTGTTCTTGTCTAGAATTTAAGGTGCATTGAATGATGCAATTACTCATTTACTTAACTGTACGTTGAACTTTATTAGTGTCACTCATGTGCATCAGAGGACCTCCTTATAGGCTCTGTTGAAGTATGTAATAACCCCTAAGATGAGAGGGGCACTACTGCTAATTGTGTCGTCTCCTTCTCTCCCCATATTGTTGAGAAACTGCCCAGTGAGAACAACTGACTCCACCCATTCTGGTTCAGCCTCCAAACCCCGAATTTCCCAGAAGGAGTCATTTCTAGCAAGAGCAACCCACCAGATGGAGCTCTGCTATCAAAGTGACCTGACTATTGGCTAACCAGCCTAAATATCTTGTTTTTCTTTTGATTTCATACTTAGTTCAATGCACACACCAAATTTGTATTGCAAGAATAGTTTTGTTCTTAAAACAGACTTTACTCTTGTATATCCTCAGTTTCTCTTTTCTTTGTGAGGGATTATTGCTTCTTTCCTGTATAAAGTTAATTGTAAAGCTTGTGAAGGTTGTGAGACTTGTGTTTGTTTCTCCTGTATACCATTTTGAATAAATGCTGACTTGCTGTACTCAACCCTGGATTTTTTAATTGCCTCCACATAGTCTATATAAGCACACATTTCTGTTTCAACGATAAGTAATATAAAAATCCTACTTCAAATCCAAGTTTATTGTTATGTGTTCACAGTGCAATATAAGGTGACAGGCAAAAAATAAAAATCAGCCAAGATATACATAGAAGAAACACATGTCAGGGCCTCCAAAGCAGTTGCTGATGTGAGTTGCTGGATTAATTTATTACCTTTGGATAAAAACTGTCCCTAAATCTATGGATGTGTATTAATGGTCAACTAATATTTTTACAATGAAGGAAGATGAAAAGTAATAATACAGGAAACATAAGCCTTTACAAATGAAGATAATTTTTCCAAAGCAGTATGTGTTATAAATCTCCTAAAAAGAATTGAACAGTGTGTTAGTAATATTTTGAGCTGACGTCAGTATAAACTGCAGTGCACTGCAGTCCTGAATTGAACAGATGTCATTCCAGGATATAATGTGGCCAGTGAAAAGGACTTTATTGTACACATATAAAACTTGGAGAACATAGGTGTAGACATCTACTATTATAACAAGTAAAGACTAAGTTGAGCCTCTGTTACTATAGCTGAGATCTATTGTGCTCACTTCAGGTTATCTGTGATGGTGACCCAAAGTAATTTAAAGTTGCTGAGACTTTTCAGCACCCACTATGATGTAAATGGATGTGTGGTGTTTCTCCTACTTCATTAATCTACATCAAGCTCCTTCATTTTGCTAATGATAGTGGAGAGATTGTTGTCTTGTCAGAAGGTAAAACTCTTCTTCACAGGGTGTCTCATCATTGCTGCTGATCAAACCTACACTGGGGATAATCATTAGAAATTTTAATGACAGAGGTGACAATGTGTTTGGCCATAAAGTCACAGCTGAACAAGGGGACTCAGCACATTACATTTTAGAGAGCAAATGTTTAAGATCAATGTCAAATTAGGGATGCTGCCAATTTGCCCATTCGGGGTCTACAAGTTAAATTTGTCTCTCTGTTTTAAAGGAAAAATCTAATAAATGTAGCAGATATCAGACTGAAAGTAGGTATGGCCTGATGCCCACTGTAGCACTGTAGCAGTGGATCATGCCCATGGTAGTATACTGAAAGAAAAAGAGAATAGTAAAGGAATTGTGACAGTACTTGCTTTTTATTAGGATAAATAAGTAATTAACTTTTTGCATTATAAACCACATGATTATCTATTCTCTACATTTTGGTTATGAGTTAATTTAACAACTGAAAGAGTCACACAATCAAAATGGTTTACATGTACATTGAAAACACAGACAATAACTTGGGAGAACTTGTCCCACATTTTAGCGAGTTAAGAAAACCCAAAGTTAGCGTTTTAAGCACATCCAAATAATTCAGATACAGTCCACCTAATACTTGAAATTTAACAAGACACAAGGATACATCAGGTAAAGACTACTGAATGTATTACATTTTTATTTTGTATCATATGATAAATTACTCTAAGATATTAGGCAATGTTTACTTCTAAACACCTTCATATTGTAGGTAATTATATCAACTTTATTTAAGAGATCAATACTTTATGCTAGAACCATCCATTATCTAAATTTGTGTATCCAAGACAAGATTCCAGGGCAGCTGGAGCCTTGGACAGGGTAGCAGTCCATCACAGGTTTTACACACACACACACACACACACACACACACACACACACACACACACTAGGGTCAATTAAGAGGCACCCGTCCACCTAAACCAACATGTCTTTGGATTGTGGAAAGAAGCCAGAACACCTGAAGGAAACCCACAGGGAAAACATGCATACATCGTGCAGGAGCGACCAGGATGTGAACCCTTGTCTCCTTATTGTGAGGCAGCTGCGCTGCCACTGTGTCACTGTGCTACAGAATACAGTATACCACTGTGGAAAGGTATTAAATAATAATAGATTTTCTTAATAACGCTTTGACAGAATATTTAGGTAAGAATAATAACAGACAGGGTGGTATGGTGGTGTAATGGTAAATTGGACTGGTGATGTTCCTGCTTTGCACCCAGTGATTGCTTGATAGGCTCCAACTGCTCTACAACCCTGCATTGGATAAGTGAGGTTAATAAGTGGATGGATAGATGGCTATACCATCTACCATAAACTCTTAAGCTCTTAAATAAAGCTAAAATAATTAACTATAGGCAGGATCAACACCCTGAGAGGGTGCCAGTCCATCACAAGATGAACACACACACAGTAGCTAACTTTGCCAATCACCAATGGCTCTGTCATGAACTCTTAAGCTCTTAAATAAAGCTGAAATAATTACCAAAAATAAAGGTTGTAGAAGTAAATCATACCTAATATCCTAGTGCAATTTAGAATGTGATAAAAGAGTTAAAAATATTAAATATAATTCAGTAGCCTTTTCTGATTTACATTTGAGACTTTTGACATGTTAAATTTGTAATATTAGGTAAACTTTATCTGACTTATTTGGATGTGTTTGATACACTAATTTGGGATTTCTATCTTATTTAAAGATGGGAATAAATTTAACCAAATAAAAGGGTGCAAATTGCTACTTTATTATTTTTGAATAAACCATACACCTGATTTTTGACGGTGAACACTGCTTGCTTCTTGGAAAAGAGAGGTGTAATGCAGTACTTTATAACTGCTGAACTTCCTGGGAGATACGACTTGCAGACCAGAATAGACAGAGGGAAAAAAGGTGAAAAATGAGCTGAGAGAGAAAAAAAAAAAGAATTGGAGGAAGTGAGCAGACTGGCTTTAGTGAAAATAACATGTAGCGGGTAAAAGATGATGTGAAACAGGCCAATATATAGAACACTCTTCATTCAAGGAACTTTGCTAAGGATACTGAGGTTCAAGCCAACCTAATTGCTTTGAAAAATTAAGTCAGAAGTGAGTAAAGTAATTTGAGCAAGGGAAAGGTGCTATACTATTATTATTATTATTATTTTATTATTAGTATGGAGATATTGCCTTGATTTTCAAATGTCCCTTAGCTAGTTTGAACAAAGCAGTAATGTGAATATTAAAGGACAGATCAATTTCAAAATAACACCTAATCTGAAAGAATTAAAGTAAATATTTAATTTTTGAACAGTTTATTTCAATTATAGAATGAAAGCTTCTGAGCAGGCACAGGGTTATCATGTTCAAGAGAACCACCTAGACTGCACAAGGCAGGAGAAGGTTCAAGATGATAATTTTGTTGGCAAGAGAGACCAACAGTTGTAAAAAACAGTAATTTTGTGTTTTGTATTATTAACAGCTATGCCACCAATGGTTCTACTGTAGCGGAGTATCTGTTTTGCTGCATTACCATTGGATGAGTGGAACTCATAAAGTTCATTATTGGGTTGGTTTACTTTCACACCATAAAGTTCATACACAAAAGGCACACACAGACCCTATCCACACAAGCACTGATTATGGATGATGCTTGTACAGCTTGTCACTCTTCAGTACTCCACATAGGAACTCACCAGGTACTGTATGAACAACACATGGGTGTCTCCGAGTATACTGTAACCTAGATCTAAGGCTACCTTGGTCCCCAAGACACATCTTTACTATGCCTTTCTAGTTTACACATTAGGACACATGTGGTTGAAAACACCAACCAATTACTGTGAAGTTCACTTTTTCTTGTGGCATTGCCATGACCTTAGAAAAACAGTGGCAGCCTCCTCACTCTAGGTGTCATGTACTGTATTTACCATTATTACGTCAGTCATTCAAGATATAAAGACAAAGTATAGATATTTTAATGCAAAGTAGTACTTGTTAAAATTGAATAATAGCAGTCAAAGAAATTATAGCAAAGTCTGGGTATATATAGTCTTAGAAATTTTACTGAAAATTAGCAACAATGCCATAAAAAGACGTTGTTTTGGGCAGCTTTTAGTTTCAGGAAGTCGGGCTGATGCAGGAGTTGCGTTTTCAAAGTATCTCTGTCTGATGTATCTCTGTCTTTGATGTTGCTCTATTTTTGGTTCATTGAATGGGCCTTTATTTATGTTAAACATACATGTCCATATATGTAATATTATGTATTATTATTATTATTATTACATGTATTATACACATAACATTGGTTACCTATCCCAGAAATGGATGACTCTGCCCAAAAGCTTTGATCCTCATACTTATCTGTGCAATGTCTTCTTGTTTCCATTCTTTAACTATTAAGTTATAAATTGTCTGACTATTTCAAACTAAGAATACTTAAATTACTTATACATTGTGGAGGATGACCAACACAGATAGGCGGACACGCTCAAATCACCCACAACGCGCTTATTGTACATCCTACTATTTACAATTGTGCAACACAGCCCCAAAGTCCCCAAAAGTCCTGGCCAACAGTCCAAATGCCTTACTTTCTTCAGGCCGCCTCCTTGCCTCCTCTAAGACCTTGTCCTCCCTTCTTTCCCGTCTCCAGCCCTCAAATGGAGGGAGGCAGCCCTTTATAATCACCCGGATGTGCTCCAGGTGCCTCCCGACAATCTTCCGGCACTCCCTAGTGTGGTGGAAGTGCCGCTGCGCACCGAAACACTCGGTGTCCCCGATCTTCTTCCCCAGCACTTCCGGTGTGGCGGCAATGCTGAGGTCCAGGGCTCCAAAGGCATTGGGGCCTCTGGCGGTGACCACGGGCACCTACAGGGTTGAACTTCAAAGCTCTGCACCCGTGGTCCCCCAGCCCCTGTGACAACATGTATGTAGTACTAACATGTTGTACCAGCCACCTGTGACACTGCCCCTGTGCCAGCGAAGACCTGTCGGGCGGAGCGCTCGTCCCCGAGGGCAGCTCACCCCAGTGGGTCCTTCTCCTGAAGCTCCAGGGTCCTGTTCTGCAAAACAAAGAGCAGAAACAGATGTGGAGACGCTGCCTGGACACCACCACCTGGCGTCTTGTAGTGCCTTGCACAGGCAGCACTCCCCTCCTACCAGCACCCCGGGCCTTCTCCTTCGACACCCCTCCGAGGTTTCCATGCCCCTTCGGTTGGAGCTACTGCACCCCGTAGCCTCAGCCGACTTCAGGGTTCCCCTCTGCATCTGTAGAGGGGGGCCATCCACTGACATGAGCTTCCTGCCTCACGCCTCCCTTATCGGAGGAACTGGCTCTCTTCCCTCGATTCCTCCTTTTCCACTGGATTGGGTCTGCCTATGGCAAAGGTACAGATCCTGTCCCATCTGCATCCCGTAGACCAACAGGAGACCGCTGCTGGCTCGGGGTGTAGGGTTCTAGGACCCAGGGCACACATCAGCCCACGCCTTGCCTGCCTACTCGCTCTCTCTCCCCTCACCACCGTGTCCACTGTCGGAGAACCCCTACTCGGTTCTGATCATTTATATCATGGGTATTTTGGTTGGATCTCCCTTATGCTTTACAGGGTCGGTTCTACTCACTGTCCCTGCTGTACCGCCCGCTGCAGGATCCAGCGTCGCGCCGTTCTGCCGATGCACACAGAGCTGGCACTGACGCCACTGCCTTCCCTCCAGCTTCTGCAACTCCGCACGGAGGGCACGTAGCACCTGTGACAGCGACTCTGCAGGCTGAAGGCAGACCTCCAGCTGACGTAGACCCGCAGGCAAGGACAGAAAGTCAGTCAGCGGTGGGCTTACCTGTCCGTCAGCAACACACACCAGTTGCTTCCTGTGGGCCCTTTCCTCCGCACAATCGGTCCTTCCCGCACGAGACAGACATTCCTTAGTCCCGCCTCCATCCAATCATCAGTGGGCACGCAGGACACATTTAATTCACCTACAACACATTTATTGTATATCCTACTATTTACAATTGTGCAACACAGCCCCAAAAGTCCAAATGCCTTTCTTTCTTCAGGCCACCTCCTTGCCTTCTCCAAGACCTTGTTCCTCCTTCTCTCCCAACTCCAGCCCTCGAATGGAGGGAGGCGGCCCCTTTATAACCATCCGGATGTGCTCCAGGTGCCTCCTGACAATCTTCCACCAGCACTCACCAGTGTGGCGGAAGTGCCGCTGCGCACTCCAGAAACACTCCGGTGTCCCCGATCCTCTTCCCCACCTGGTGTGGCGGAAGTGTTGAGGTCCAGGGCTCCAAAGGCATTGGGGCATTACCTGGTGGTGACCACGGGCACCTACAGGGTTCAGCTTCAAAGCTCTGCACCCGTGGTCCCCATAGCCACTAGGATGGTCACCCCACGTGGTCTACGGGAGGTGTAAGCCCTCCTCCGGTCCTCTATGGCATCCCGGCCGGTCGCCCCAGCCACCTGTGACAACATGTATGTAGTACTAGGGTGTTATACCGTGTTAGCCATTATGAATATAGTGAAAAGTCAAGTAAAATGACACCTTTTATTGGCTAACTAAAAAGATTACAATATGCAAGCTAGATTTCTCAATTAAAGATTTACCAATGTTGTTTCTTGTCCTAGTGTGTATATAAACACAGGGAACTCCAGTTTCTGTATTACATCTTGTCTGAAGAAGGGGCCTGAGTTGCCTCGAAAGGTTGCATATTGTAATCTTTTTAGTTAGCCAATAAAAGGTGTCATTTTGCTTGACTTTTCACTTTATACATGCGTGAAAGTTATAAACTATTGCTAAATTATTGGCCACAAAATTTCAACTATTGATCAAAAGAAATATTGCAGATGTAGTTAGATCAGTGTTTCTCAACCTTTAAGTATTTGCGACCGAGTTTTCATAACAGTTTTAATCACGCCCCTAACATTTTTTGAAATGTAGCTGCATATTTTATTATACCTACTTAACTTTTATTGACATTTATCTAACTCTATATTTATTGTTCTAGTATCAGAATGTAGTTTAAGTTAATTTGTTTTGATTCTTGTTTTCTTTTTTCACATCTTCGCCCCTTTTTGTTACTTTGTGCCCCTAGGGGAGCCCGCCCACAGGTAGAGAACCACTGAGTTAGATACATTTCTTTCAAAGGTCCAATAAATTTCTTTGTAACTTAGTTAGACAATTTGCCTTCAAGGGTTCTATGCATTGCTTTAGTAAGATATTTCTCCTGAATACTTCACCACTGTAATATTACAAGTGTCTCCTCTTGAGTTTTTTTAAGTTTATTGATTTTATTGTAATCACACAACATTCCATACAAATACATCAATTTTTACAAAAATAGGACTGAAAACAAATCAACCCCACTTGTGAGAAAGAGAGCATGGCCAGCAGAGTAAAACTTAAAGCTAGTAAAAAATAAGTAAATAGATTAATTAATAAGTAAATAAAGATAAATGGAGAAGAAAAAGAAATGGGGAGAGAATCTGCTCCCTCAGTGCTTTAAATGCTTATTCTAAAATGTTATTAATTATATCCTGCCAGGTTTTGTAAAAGTTCTGCACAGTTCCTCTAAGTGCAATTTAGATTTTTCCAGTTTCAAATAGGTTACATGCTAATTTGACGAGGCCCAAAACAAGTGACCCAGTGAGACTGGATCTTGATTGTAGGTTGGCTCTTGCCCTGGAAACATTTTGGACAATTTTAAACGAGACAAATGTGCTAGATATATAATTATGAGTTGAATAATCGTATGTTTTGAACATATGGAGTTCATGTGACTTCTCTGCATTGCTACCTTTCACTCCTTTTCTGAGATATTAAGTGAGAGATACTTTTCCTACTATACTCTTGGATTTTTGAAAAGGGGGAACTGTAAAATGGTTATATATATTGCAGAAATGCTGTATAAGTCCTTGAAACTGATCAATATTTTTCCAGCATAGAAGGTGGTGGGAAGTGAGGAAAATTGGGAGGATCTGTTTAACAAAGTTTCTAATTTGAAGGTAGTGAAAGAAATGTGTTGCTGGAAAGTTAAGATTGGAATGTAATTTTTCGTAGGATGCAAAGATGTCTATGTATAGATCTCTAAGTGATTTAATCTCAAATGTTTTCCATTTACATTGTTTAAATATTCTGAATGAGTGAAGCACAAACGGGTTGTTAGTATATTGGTGATAACTTTTATTTATTGGGGCAAAAAGCAAGGAATATAAAGAAGAACTGCAGGATTTTATTTCTATTGTCAACCAAACCTGTGTATGTTCATCTATTTGTGTCCATGCCCAGGTTTTTATAGTTTGTATGTTTGCTGCTCAGTAATAAAATTGAAAGTTAGGTAGAACCATGCCACCTCTGCCCTAGGTCTTTTAGGGTCGCTTTTTGGATATGTGGATGTTTTGAATTCCAAGTAAATGAGGTTATGGTTGAATTTAACTTCTTAAAAATGATTTACTGATGAATATTGGAATGTTTTGAAATAAAAAGAGAAGCTTAGAAAGGATATTCATCTTAACAATGATAATTTCCCTTGGGATTAATAAAGTATCTATCTATCTATCTATCTATCTATCTATCTATCTATCTAAATCTTCAAGCTAAAGTGAGATGAAGGGTAGACCATCTATGCAAGCCCTTCTTAATTTTTTCCATGCAGACAGCAAAATGTTGTTGATAAAGAGCTTTATGTTTACTTGTGATGTTTACCCCTAGATATTTAAACTGATCTGCAATGATAAAAGGGAAGGTGTCTAATATTGTGTGCTTGAGAATTCATTGGAAAGAGCACAATTTTATTCAAATTAATTCTGAGACCAGAAATCTTTTGAAACTCTATTAGTGCTGTTAGGACTACAGGCACGGTATTTTGTGGATCGGATATATACAGTACCATATCATCTGCATATAGAGAAATTTTCTGTTCAAGTCCTTCTCTGATAATCCCCTTTATCTCATAAGAATTTCAACAGTGAACTGCCAATGGCTCAATGGCGATTGCAAAGTAGTGGTGACAAGGGGCATCCTTGTCTGGTACCATGTTCTAGTTTAAAGTAGTCTGAATTAATGTTGTTAATACAAACTGAAGCTTCTGGATTGGTATACAGTAGTTTGATCCATGCACAAAAGTTTGGGCCAAACCCAAATATCTCCAATGTAGTGAAAAGGTAGTTCCACTCAACCATATCAAATGCTTTTCTGCATCCAATGACAATAATATCTCCGGACTTTGTGGGTGAATATATTACATAAAACAGGAGTCGAAGATTGGAGGCTAAGTGTCTTTAATAAATCCAGTTTGGTCATGTGATATTACAGAAGGGAGCACTTTCTTAAATCTTCTAGCTAGGACTTTGGAGAGTATCTTAACATCATTATTAAGAAGTGAAATTGGTCTGTATGATGCACGTTGTAATAAGTCCTTATTTTGCTTAGGAAAGACAGTAATTAATGCTTGGCAAAAATTTTGAGGTAGAATTTAATTTTCTCTAGCTTCTTTAAAATGTTGCTAATAGAAGGGAGTTAGCTGAGTTGAGAATTTCTTATACAATTCGACAGGGTAGCGATCAGTGCTTGCTGCTTTCCCGCTCTGAAGTGACTTTATAGCATCTAGTAATTCTGATACTTCCAGAGGTTTGTCCAATTCCTATGCACTGAGAGTATCTAGTTGTGATCTCTGTAATGCATCCAGAAATGCATTAGATTGTGTCTTGTATTCTTTAAACTCCGTAGAATATAAGGATTTATAGTAGTCTCTAAATATATGCATTATATTTTTATGGTCAATGAGTTTGTCTCAGTTTGTATTGGTAATTGCTGGAATTGCATTGCAAACTTCTTGCTTGTGGAGTTGTTGAGCTAAGATATTATTAGCTTTCTATCCATGTTCTTAATAATGAAGTCTTGATTTAAAATGAGTTCTTCAGTTTCTTTAGTTGTTAAGAGGTTGAGTTCTGAATGCACAGCCTGCACTTTCCTATGAAGTGCCTCACTTGGACGCCTGACATGTTCTTCATCTATTCTGGTAATTTTGCTAATTAGCTCGATACCTTCTTGGTTTCCAATTTGTTTCTGTGGGAAAGATATGAGATAATCTGTCCTCTTAAGAAGGCCTTCAGTGTTTCTCAGAGTATTCATGCAGAAACCTCTGAGGATGTATTTGTCTCTAAAAAATTATGTATTTGTTTGGATATAAATTCTGTACAGTTCTTGTCTGCTAATAAAAGTGGATTAAGACGCCATCTGCAAGATAAGTATGTGGGGCATGGCCGGAAATAACAATATCGTCGTATTTATAAGATTTAATCGTAGGCAAGAAATTGTAATCTACAAGGAAATAATCGATTCTTAAGTAGCAATGACGCACTTGTGAGTAGAAGGAATATGCTCTTGAGTTTGAGTTTGGAAATCTCCAGGGGTCTAATAAATTATGGTCAATTACAAACTGTGTAATTGTCTTTGCAGTGCTAGATGTCATCATCCCTGTGGCAGGAGACCTACCTAGGTCTGGATTTAAAACACAAAGTCCCCAGCCATTATAATTTTATGAGTGTTCACATTGGGAATGGATGCAAATACATTCTGCTGAATTCCTATCATTGACATTGGGTGCATAAATATTTATCAAAATCACTTTACAGTTAAATAAATTTCCCATGACAATCACATATGTCCCTGTCTCCTGAACGCCTCCCTGGTGAGGTGTTCCGCACGCCCAACCGGGAGATAACACGCTGGAGGGACTATGCCTCCCGGCTGGCCTGGGAACGCCTTTGGGATTCTCCGGAAGAGCTAGAATTGGCTGGGGAGAGGGAAGTCTGGGCCTATGTGCTCAAGCTGCTGCCCCTGAGGTTGGGATAAGCGGAAGGTCAACTCCCAAACTTCATAGTTTTAGGTTTCTTCTAACAAAGCACTTTCATTCACTTGCCTTTCAGCTTATGTGTTTGAGTGTTTAAATCTTTCTATTTATATTGTTTTCACTGTTTCATCTTATGTATGTATCTTATTTTACATATTTTTATATAAGCTAGTTATGTATGTGTGTTGGTATATGTGTGCCCATGTATGTATAATGTTTTCTATTTGTTTTTCTTTTTAATAATTTCTTATCTGGCTATTATTTCTTATTGTTATCTTTTATTCTTTGTTAAGCACTTTGGTCAACTTCTAGTTGTTTTAAGCGTGCTATTTAAATAAATAAAATTAAATTAAACTAATATCTGTCTGT
This sequence comes from Polypterus senegalus, assembly GCF_016835505.1. Lineage (NCBI taxonomy): Eukaryota > Metazoa > Chordata > Cladistia > Polypteriformes > Polypteridae > Polypterus > Polypterus senegalus. Next base: position 149,784 of record NW_024386621.1, read on the forward strand.
ATATGACTACGTGTGTTTGTGTGTATAATTCAATACTTGGGCTAGCATTTCAATATAGCTAGACTCAAATTGTATTTTTTCTCCTATAAGGAGCCTCATTTATGGTTAAGTATCATGTTGCATCATCCATTCCATTTTCACATAGAAATCCCATCATTGATTCTCAAAGAAGCATGCATTGTCAGATTTGCTGTTTCTGTGAAAACTCTGCAAGTGAGCTGACATCCATTGCTAAACTTTCTACTTATGGCCACTTCACATGTTCTCCCTTCCGTATAGCACATTAATGCTGGCTGTGTACCTTGTACCCCTTGCAATGTGAAACACATAGTAATACAATTTCAAATGAGTTTAAAGTAATTTTATTTTCTATCTAACCAAAATAACTGAAGTAATAGCATTTTCCAGATTTTTGTTCTTTGTCATACATAGTGAAACAATATGAGTGATTATAAGTTTAAGTTTTTTCATGATTGTATCCAAGTTGTCTGCTGAAATACAGGCAATGTTCAGTAACGTCAATAACAGTGTCAGAAGAGGTTTTGCTGAGGTGAAAAGGATATGCAAATGTATTCAAATGAGAGGAAACAGACAATAATTCACACCTGAGTACAGATGTTCAGTGCTATTGCTTGTGATGGTAAAAAGGAGGTCTTTTGTGTAAAAAGATAAATATCATTAATCACATTTTCAGAATATAACTTCAGATTTGTAAAAACATAGTCATTTAAAGTGTAGCAAGTTAGAAAAGTCAAGGAGTGTACCATGCACATTGATGAAATAATTAAAGATTTAATAGCACAACATTGAATTGGGCCCTTATTCTTCTAGTGTTAAATTATTTCCTCTTTACTTCAATAAAGAAACCCATAATACAAGTTGTAAAGTACACTGTATATTACTACAATGACGGAGTATCAAAGTATCGGAGTGTCAGAGTTTATTTATTAGGCTGTATTCAAGTGAATTTATATCTGAGAAATTCAGCATGACATCTGTAAATTTTACTTTTACTAGATTGTAATTGTAAATCTTTTCAAATATTCTGTATTACGTCTTTTCTTTTTGAAAATGATGACGTGAGCTAAATTAAACACATACTCTAAAAAGACGTGCCATTTATAACTGTTGAAACAAGTTCTTTTCAGTTTTAGAGGTATGTGACCCTTCTATATATTAAAATGTTAAAATTAAAATGTTTTCAAAATGTCATTATGCTTGATGCCTTTTTTTGCTTGTGAATAGTAAAAATGCTCAGAAATGACTGGAAATATTTTACAAATACTCTGATCACCTTTTTTATTAATGCATTTTCAGATCAGGTAAATTGTACTGACTTCTGTGAGACATGGAAAGACAAGAATTACAGTTTTGGCCAGGGATGGACTGAAGCCTGAGTTGTGCTTGAGGCTGGACTAAGTACCTGAATCATTAGAAAATACACTATACCCCCACTTATCCAATAGGTGTGTCAAGGACCACTGGTCTGGTTTAAACTCAAGGCTACTAGGCCATGACGTTTCTCTGATATTACATACAGATAAAGCCATGCCTCTCCATTATTCCAACATCTAGAGACCTTGTCGGACCATAGACAGTTCACCATACTAAGGAAGAGAGCCATCTGGTAGTCTGAGCATATTGAATGTTTAAGACTTATACTGTGATGATCCAGGTTGTATTAGTATTATTTTTCAAACAGCCATTTTACTCTGCTTATATTTAGCTACATTTGGAAACTTGTTAATCTGTGCATGAATAAAAGTACAAACCTTCTCTCCTGCTATGTGTAAACATGTGAGTGCTATTGTTGGGATTTGAGGCATTCTGTTTAGGTCTATGTAATAAAGAGTATAAAGGGGAGAATAGGGTTACCCTGGGAATCTGTCCATGACAAAACATTGCTAAAATTATTAGTATTAGTTACATAACAAATGGCATACCTGTTTGTGCAATACATGCTTCTTGATATGAAGAATTTTAAACAGTTTTCCTAAATCACACAAGTAAAATATGCTTTCATCTGTCACGATACAACACAATAGAAAATCATTGCATGCCCCTCATTTTAGCCTTTTCAACTTTACTTGCTTTTCTTGTATGACTAAACATGCAAGGTAAGTTGCTGGAATCAAATTTAATAAAGCCATCTGAGCTGACATATTACACAAAATAATTCAGTGAACAGTCATTTCAGAAAGTGTTGTGCAAAACAGATACTAGTTTCTGGAGAATATCAAATGTCTATAGCTCAACAAAATGTCAGCTGTGCTGTGTTTGTTATCAGTGCATTAAATGGTCATTATGTGATTTCAGTAGACCTATGGAAAAGGAACAATAGGTGCCTTCTGAACTTTCCGGAATGTTTAGGAGGTTTTTATATCAATCATTAAATAAATAATAAAAATGTTCATACACATTAAAAGGGTTTATGCCATTATATAACTTACATGATTCTTAATTTAAAATTAATTATGACTATACTACAAATAATACAAATATTTCCGAACAAAAAGCCACAGTGTTAATAAATATTTTAGTTTATTTCCAGATATTTTACTGCCAACTGAAAACCCATCCTAAAAATTATTCTTTATGTAACCTCAATAGTTATAGAAAATTAATTTCATGCAGAAATGTTCATTTTAGATATAATATATGAGCAGTTTCCATATTCATAAAACAACTGGAAAAGGTGTTTTATTATTAATATTTTGCTTGAAATGCTTCTCTATGACTAGGTAGATAAAGTTTAGACAAATAATGAGAAAATAAGCAAAAGCTAAACTTATACAAAAATAACCTAATAAAACAGCCTTCAGCACAATTATTATTGTAAAATTATCTTTATAAAACTTTTCTGATCATGAAATGCAAATGCATTACCGACTGGCTTTGTTTCTACAATGTTTTGATGTTGATGATATACCACACTGATATATCATACAGCATGACAATGTAATAATTACTGCCTCCATTTCACGGATCCTGGGATGAAACCCCATGGAATGATTTTAGTGTTAACGATATATAACTTTGTCAGAAATGTGGTCAAGAAGGAAACCATAAAATGTGCTTAAAAAGCAAGCAAAATGGTTGAAATTGATTCATTATCTGTGGAAGAGACGATTTTGCATTCTTTTAATTACAACTTGCATAAGTCCAAATATACCTCTAATAGTCATTCCAAATTATTGGAGATATTATTATTATTATTATTATTATTATTATTATTATTATTATTAAGCATTATGATTTTTCAAAGTGCAATTTTGACTCTTTTGTAACAATGATTAAAATTAAATTTACAACTGTGAATATAAATTTAATTGTACATAAATTATTATACAGAATAGTAATACAGAAGCCCAAATGAAATCTTGGAGTGTCAAGCGGGCAACCTTGTTTACTTGAAAATAGCAGAAAGTAAAATATCAGGTGCTTGATGGTGTTGTGACTGACATGAAGTACAATCAGGTGTCGATTCAGACAAAGTTGATACAAGAAGCAATGAAGTTTTAGGGTCAGAGCTCCAGCTCCGGGCTAGAGGTGTCAGGTATACCAAAAACAAAAATCATAAACTCCAAAAAGAAAACTTTTTCTAGATATAAAATTAAATGGAGTATATGATGGAAGGTTGCAAAAAAGTGATTATGATAGCTAAGATAAGTTTGCCATAAATCTTTTAACGATATGTTAAATTATTGCGGCACCATCTGCCGAGCTGAGTTGTACTACCCAATTGCCCCAACTATGGAGACACCACTGTTCAACAAATAAGAATCTGTTCATCATGGAGCATTTTAGCGAATTACATATTTTCACATTAAATATGTTTTCAGCAGACAATTAGTGGTGAAATGACAAACACATTTTGAAAAGAACTGATTAAAAATATAAGTGATGAGAAGGACAGAGTATTCTTTTTAAATGTATGTGGTAACTTGCTGGCCTCACATCAGTTTGGAATATTGTAAAGGAGTTAGATGATAGCTCAGGAAGATCTTTTTATTTAAAGTGGGTAAGATACCTTTTGTTTTGTATATCTATACTGTGCATATAAAAGGCAAAGCCCTCACTGACTCATCACTAATTCTCCCACTTTCCATATAGGTGAGAAGCTGAAATTTCCTTGCAGTGTACTTACAAAAGTTAGGTATGTATCATGTCCTATTGCAACACCCAAGGCATGGAAATGGGTGTACCCTTAACTGTATATATATATATTATTTTATTAATATATATTATTAAATGTGGACGGAGGCCGTTCATCTGTTCTCATCCTTTTAGATCTGAGTGCAGCATTTGATACCATTGATCACAATATTCTTATAAATCATCTTAGTTAAGGTTGGGCCTCTCTGGCAATGTTTTACATTGGCTTGAGTCTTACTTAACAGGTGGATAATTCTTAGTTAGATATGGTAATTGTTCTTCAGAAACACATGATATTCTATATGGTGTTCCACAAGGATCTATCCTTGGCCCGCTGCTCTTTTCAACTACATGCTTCCATAATGTCAGATTATCTCAAGGCATAGTGTAAGCTACCATAACTATGCTTTCGACACTCAACTCTATTTATCAATAGCCTGATGACCCCGACTCTCTTGGTTCACTGACCAAACGTCTTACTTGTGTTTCTGAGTGGATGAGGAGTCATTTTCTCAAACTAAATAAGGAGAAAACAGAAATCTTAGTTATTGGCAAAATGGATATAGTGAGGGTACTAGTAATAAACTTGATCCATTAGGCTTAAAAGTCAAAATGGAGGTAAAGAATTTAAGGGTAATCATTGACTCTGATCTACATTTTAAATCACATATTAATCACATATTAATCAGATTACTGGACAGCATTGTTTCACTTAAGGAATATAGCAAATGTTAGATTCCTTATAACTTTGCAAGATACTGAAAAATTAGTTCACGACCAGATTACTGTAATATACTCCTTTCAGGACTACCCATGAAAGACATCAATTCAGTGGTTCTCAACCTGTGGGTCGGGACCCCTGGGGGGCGCGAAGTAACAAAAAGGGGCATGTAGATGTGAAAAAAGAAAACAAGAATCAAAAATATGAAAAAATCTGTTGAAACCAAAACTTAACTACATTCTGATACTAGAACAATAAATGTCGATAAAAGTTAAGTAGGTGTAATAAAATATGCATCTACATTTAAAAAAATGTTAGGGTGGGGCACGATTAAAACTGTTATGAAAACTTGGGTCGCAAATACTTAAAGGCTGAGAAACGCTACATCAATTGGTTGCAAACACTGCAGGATGCAGCTGCCAGAATCTTAACTAGGAAAAGAAAATCCGAGCACATCTTTCCAGTTTTGATGTTGTTACATGTGCTATTCAGAAATGATTTTAAAATACTGTGTGGTAGCCGACCCAGATACAGACAGACAGACACGTTCATGTCACCCACAACACGTTTATTAACAGTCCTATTATTTACAAAGTGCCACACAAACCCCTACAAGTCCCCAAAGTTCTGGCCAACAAACAACGCCTTCTCTTCCTTCAGGCCACCTCCTTGCCTCCTCCAGAGACCTCTTCCTTTCCACCCGACTCTAGCAATCATATGAAGGGAGGTGGCCCTTTATAATTCCATGGATGTGCTCCAGGTGTGTCCCAGCAATCTTTCACCGACACGCACCAGTGTGGCGGAAGTGCCGGCTGCATCCCTGGAAGCACTCGGTGTCCCTGCTCCTCTTCCCCAGTACTTCCAGGTGTGGTGGAAGTGCTGAGGTCCAGGGCTCCAAAGGCATAGGGGTGCCCCTGTTGGTGACCACAGGCCCCTACAGGGTTGAGTTTCAAAGCTCTGTACCCGTGGCCCCAAAGGTACCAGGGCGTCGCCCCACATGGTCTGGGAAGGCGTAAGCCCTCCTCCGTCCTCCTGGGCATCCCAGCTGGGTCGCCCCAGCCATCTCCGACAACTGCTAATGGTTTACAAAGCCCTAAGCATGCTCTGCCCTATATTTTAGAATGCCTGTCAACTTATACTCCAAATCGTAACCTTATGTCTTCAAATGAGGGTCTGATTATAATTCCAAGAGCTAAACTTAAAAGAAGTGGTGAGGCAGCCTTCTGCCTAAAATCTGGAATACTTTACCGATAGAAATTCACCAGGCTAATACAGTAGAGCATGCTAAAAACAGCTATAAACACATTATTTTAACATGGCTTTCTGATGGCTACATTTTAGTGTACCCCTGATAAAACTATATATGCATTGAATTGCCATTTTCTTCATAGCTCCTCAAGCCATACCAATCCCTACATTTGTCTGCTGTTCTTTTTGTTTTTACATGGTGAGCCATGTCCTTAAGGCACCTTGCAGTCCCTACATTGATAGGTTGAAGGCCAGATATCCACATGATCTTCATCATGAATTTCTTTCGCATGAAGCCTTAAAGCCATTAGGACTGATGTAGATAATTTATGTTAGGTAGAATGCTCAGTTGGGGCTGGGCAGTCTTGTGGCCTTGGAATCCTGCAGATTTTGATTTTTTCACCAGTCCATCTGGAGGTTTTTTTACTTTTTGCATCCGCCTACCCACCGGACCTTACTTCATCCTTTGTTTCTTAGTATTGCTTATTCTTATTTTTGTTTTTTATAAACTTTTCTTTCTTCATTTTGTAAAGTACTTTGAGCAACACCATTTATATGTAAATCGCTAAATAAATAAATGTTATTGTTGTTGTTTTTGTTATAGGACACAATAAAATGATAAAAAAAATATTCAGATGACAGCAACTTTGCTATTAACCCAGTTTATGGTATGTGTAAAATTATATCTTATTAATTGCCTTTGGAAATCAAAAGAGGACGGTTTTAGGTTCCCAAAAATTCATTCCCCTGCCACATGACACCTCACTAAAAAGAAAGTAACTGCCAGAGTTCAAGAGAGCAAAATAATATACATTTATTAGGAGTAAACTTTATGATTTACACAAGGTCAGGAGCCGATACTAGACAAGATGCAAATGATATTTTTGTGGTCATGGAAACCCAGTATGGAATCTGACATTTGGAAAATGAGTTCTGTCTCTTAGTCATTCCATTCATTCAAACATGTTAAAATTATCTACAGTATGTGGAAAAGGTTATTTTACTGTTGTGATTATGATCTCCAAGGAAAGCAGCTGAATATTGTTTTGTGCATAATTCTTGTTAAACTCCAATAAATGCACAAGAATAAAAACAATATGGGACATATTTGCAAGACATAATATTGGTCTGAGGCTACAGTAGATGTGTGTATTTAGTGAGACTGAAGTTTCTGCAGTAGGAAATATTATTCTAAATATAAAGATAAGGTTTCTGTGACCAATGCTAATTAAAATGATCTTACCACGCACAATATGGCCTGCCTAAGTATTTATATCAAATCAAATCAATTAAACTTGTATCTGTTCTCTTCAACCCTAACATCTACAAATAAAATAAAATTACCACAAAGCTGCTTAAAACATATGGCACTTTTTGCTCTGCATACAAACTTGTAATTCATTAATTTAAATAGTTAAATATTTAAGAAACTGTATAAAGCTCAATTTAAGTAAATGTTGCCTATTTCTATGTCAAATAATGAACTAATTATTAGCTGGTCATTGAATGCTCTTCTAGTAGTTACACCATTGTGAAACTAAAGTATAAGTGTAAGACACAGTATGAATATTAAATGATTCACTTTGATATGACTTAAAATATTTAACAAATAGGCTTTTGGGTTTTTCTTGAATGATCTCCAGTAATTGTAGCTTTACATCAGTAAAATGGAATTTTAAATTGAAAAATTCAACATTGTTGTGCAGCTGCTACTGGAGCAACTGTTCTGTGAACACCAGAGTGTGACAATGAAAACACACACATTTTGTTTGCATTTTCTCCTAAGCATGCTTTCACTTCTGGATTGTGCTGTAAGTTGACTGCTCTTCAACCTTCAAACCCTGTAAGAAATAAAATAATCATTAAAAGCTATTCAGAAAAACAATGTCTGCAAGTATTTCTATATTCTTTAAGAACAATATGTTTCTCAATATTGTCAGAAGATCGTTAATGCACATCTCTCTATTATAATATAAAAAATCTTGGGAAGAGAGATGAGATGTGACTTTTCACATTCGGCGAGACGACACTTTGTGCCAAGAGATTTAAGCATGCCCGGGGCTGGAAATAAAAACAATGAGTAGATGTCAAAGTAGAATATCGTAAAGAATTCAGAAACGTTGACGCAATACACATGCAGAGCAGGTTAGAGATAATGGGAGTACGAAAATTCAAAAGTCTCAATAAAACGACTGTAAAGATTGTACAAACGGAAATTATTACTCAGTGAAATAATGGAACAGCGAAAAGGGATTGAATATATTGTTCGATTTAAGCTTTAAGTCGGAGACTTGTGGATTGTCTAATTCATGTTGCCATCAGGGAAAAGTAGTGTTTCTTTCCAATGAAGAGGCATATCCGAGAATTAAAAGATTTCTTGTTTGGTGAAAGTGAAATCCACGAGAGAAAATTTCAAGTCCCGAGAGACAAGACTTTATGCAAAGAAATTTGGAAAAGTTTTGTCCACATCTAAAACATTTCCAACACACACACGGTTCAATCATTTCTCATTTGTGTGAATGCTATTGTCAGACACAGTTTGTATGGATAGAAAGAAATGATATTCACTCGTAGGCAGTTATACGTTGCTTGTCACGATGTAATTCCAAACACAGAATCAAGATTCAATGCGATATTGATAAAAAGGTAAAAGCGAAAAAGATCAAGTATATGGACATGGGTGATATGACAGAAGTATGTAGATATTGTTTGGCTTTAAACTTTAAGTCTGAGACTTGTAGATCGTCTAATTTGTATTGCCATCAGGGAAAAGTAGTATTCCTTCTCAATGAAGAGGCCAATCCACAAGATTTAAAAATTTTGTTGTTTGATAAAAGTGAAATCCACATACGAGCGGCAGAGACGCGATGTTGCTGGCGTGTAGTATAGGCAGGGGTTGGTGAGTGAAGCGAGCAGGGGCAAAGCCCCTAGTATTTGAAAAAGAAGATAATAAATGTTGCCTTTATCTTTGTGTTTAATTTCATTTCATGCTTTTTAATTTCTTTTTAAATTGTGGACTCTCAGGGTCCCACATACAAATAGGCAAGGGCTGTTTCTTTGACAATGAAAACTGAATTTTGACTTCCCAGATTGTATCCGATAGTTTTCAATATTTTTCTGTTCAAGGACGGGTGGAATAAAACAAAGATTTAACTGGCAATGCAGAAGGATTTACAAAAGTTTGAAAAAGTAAGAGCCAAACAAAAGGATGAGACACTGTATTTGAAGACAATCCACATGAGTTCAGATTTAAATAAAACCCCACTTTTCTTTGATTCTAGGATTTGGTAAGAAGTATGCTACAGTTTTCAGGCTTAATATCTGTATCCTATTCGGACTTTTTTTGTTTAATTTGCAATGTTCTTTTTGTGTCAATTCTTGAATATTTTGCTGTCAAATATACGGCTCTTATCTATTTGTTACAATCACAATAATGAAAAATTAAAGTAGGCAGTAGTCAATCTGAATAGTTCCAGTTCTGAGAAAATAAACTGACCTTAGCAAACAGTGGAAAGGTGACAGAGAAAGTCATCGTCACAATTACTGTAAGAACCCAATAGGCTACTATAGGAAATGGAGTCTACTTTTAGCTACATCTAGCTAAGAAATGCACTATATAATCCAGTGAGCTTACATCATACAACTTCTAACTAAGGAGGGTGAGGAGCTGTGAGGAGGCTATAGAGTCCTGAGCAAATTCTTCAGCAGGGATTTCCTCAGTACAGTAATCCTCCTCGATCGCGGGGTTGCGTTCTAGACGCCACCCGCGATAGGTGAAAATGAAGTAGAAACCATATGTTTGTATGGTTATTTTTATATATTTTAGCCCTTATAAACTCTCCCACCCTGTTAACATTATTAGAGGCCTCTAGACATGAAATAACACCCTTTAGCCAAACGTTTAAACTGTGCTCCATGACAAGACAGAGATGACAGTTCTTTCTCACAATTAAAAGAATGCAAACATATCTTATCTTCAAAAGAGTGCTGTCAGGAGCAGAGAATGTCAGAGAGCGCGCGCGACAGAAAAGCAAACAATCAAAAAATCAATATGTGCTTTTAAGTATACAGAAGCACCGCGATACATTTTGTAGAGGAGCGCCCGTGTCCTCTGTGCAAACAGCCCTCTGCTCACACTCCCTCCGTCAGGCAGAGAGTGAGAAAGATAGAGAGAAGCAACTATGAGGGGCCAAACAGGCCATAAATCATATATTTCTGTGTGTAATCTATTGGTTTACGTGTGAACACTATTGGTTTATGAATATTTACTATCGGTTTGCATGCATACTTAATTGGTTTGCATGCATACAATACTGGTTTCATTCATATGAACTATATTGGTTCGTGTCCGTATATTATCAGTTTGTGTGTGAACTATATCCGTTTGTATATGCATAGCACTGGTTTGCATATGAACTATATTGATTTGCATGTGTATATCACTGGTTCCAGTACGATTTGTTATTGGTTTGTGAGTGAACTGCATTGGTTTACGCTTGCATGTTATCGGTTTGCCTATGAATTATATTGGCTTGCGTTCTGTGTCGGTCTAACAATGGATTTGCGTATGCACTATATTGGTTTCATGCACGTCTTATATTGGTTTCATGTGGGTAACCTGTCGATTTTGCGCTTGAACTCTATTGGTTGTATGTGTGCACTATGTCGGTTTCGCGTATGAAACATATTGGTTATGCGCGCACCCTATCGCAACTCTGTGTATGAACTATATCGGTTCTGCGTGTGAACTAGATTGGTTGTTCACGTGATCTTCAGAGGAAATGGGCGGGCAAGAAACAGGACCTCAGGGCCGGTAGAGTCATGGAGTGTAAAGAGAAGTGTCTAGGAGACGCATCTGCGTTTAAACGGCACTGTATATTTTTTTCCGAACAATACGTCTGCAAAAGGACTTGGTGGTAATTATTACTATTTAACAGAATCTACCCTTGAGTTTGTAATGAACACAAGGCTGAAGTTAGGTACGTATTGGGCCGTCTTCTTATTTGCTTCCTGGATCATGTTTGCTCGCACCCAGCCACAGTACGTTTTCACACAACTTTTGAAACCAGTTATTCATTCTGAAGGCAAAATATTCTACATTTACTAACGCCTTTATCCAACATACAACATTTAGATACTACTGGTTAGATTCGCCCAGTGCTGCACAGACAGGTGAAGTGACTTGTTTATGGTCACATAGTGTCATTATCAGGACTTGAACCCACAAACTCAGTTTAAAAGTGCAGTCTTAAACACTGCGCCACAATGCTTGCACATCTACAACATGTATATTAATTAGGATAATATAAACTTGTCCAGGACAGATTCCATTGTTAAAGTTGAGTTTAACATTTTCAACCTGTTCAAGTTTTGGTTGAAAATCTCAAATATTTATTTTTCAAATAATGGATCAGTTTTGGATTAATGTACACACTGTAGAATATTTTGCCTTGCTGTTAATATAGAAGAAGGTTTGTGAATAAGTAGCTGACTGTAAACTTATACTGGATGTAGCTAGAAGTGAATAAAAAGGCAGCTGAATGTGAACCTAACTTAAAAATAATTACCACCAAACCCTTTCACAAACATACTGTGACGTGCAAAAGTATTCAATCCCCATGAAAGTTGTCATAATTTTATGCAAGACAAAATATTTGTACACATATTTATTCATTCCATATTTTTTCTTATGCTGTAACAAAACATTTCCAAAGTCAAAATAAACTATTTTATGTAGACATTTAATTGAAGAAGAAAATCTCCAAAGTTAGTGTTTACATAAGTGTTTAAACCTCTGCAGTTGTGCTTTGGAAGCTCCAGGTTTACACCAATGACAAATTAATTACAAAGGTGGCAGACATTTGACAGTCATATTAAACATAATGAGGTGCTCCTTTCTCTCTGGATATAAAAGCCCCCTTCGTAGGGGCCGTAGTCTTTGCTGGACAGTCACTGAAAAAATCAAGAGAGAGGAGCATTCTGCTGATGTGAGAAATAAAGTTATTGAAATGCACAAGGTAGCAGGAAATAATTATAAAAATATCAAGAGTCTGATGTCCCATTGTGCACTGCTGGATCCATCATCAGAAAGTGGAAGGTTCATCACAGCACCCTGACTCTTACTAGAACAGGCCGTCCCTGAAGACTGAACATCAGAGTTAGACATCAACTGGAGAGAGAGGAGACTAGAAATCCAAACGTCACTCTCAGATGTTTGCAATGCTTTTTGGCTGAAACTGGAGTGAAGGTGTAGGGGTCCACAATTTCAAGAGCTCTCCATTAAACAGGCCTCTACAGGAAGGTGGCAAGAAGGAACCCATTCCTTATGATGGTCCACATAAAACACATATGGCGTGTTTCCAGTTAAATGTGGGGAGAAGGGTTTATGGTCAAATGAAACTAAAATAGAACTTTTTTTCTCAGACTTCAAAGAGGTACAGAATGTGTGGTGTAAAACAAACACTGCCCATGCCACAAGAAACACCAGACCTACAGTGGAATATGGTGGTGGCAGCATCTTGCTTCGGGATGTTTTTCATGTGCTGGGACTGAGAATCTTGTCAGAGTTGAAGGGACAATAGATGGGCACAAATACCACACAATATTGCAAGTGAACTCGTTCCAGTCTACTATGAATTTAAAGCTTTCAAGATGACAATGACCCTAAGCATTAGACCAAAGTGACACTGGGATGGCTCAAAAACAGACAGGTGAATGTTTCGGAATGGCCAAGTCAAAGCCCTGATCTTAACCCTGTTGAGAATCTGGGGCACTGTTTGAAAACTGCTGTTCAGAGATACCATCCCACCAACATAGAGGGTACCTAGAAATCATGCCAAGAAGAATAGGGAAGAATCACGCCTGAGCAATGTGCAGAACTGGGGCATATTTACGTACCCCAAAAGAATAAAGGCTGTTACTGCAGCAAAAGGTTCTTGACAAAGTATGAATATGTTGAGCTTGAATGCTTAGCAAACAATCACTTTGGAGTTTTTCTTTAGTTAAGTTATTTGGAGTTTGATAATGTTTTGTTACAACACAAGAGTTCACATTAAAAAAAACAAATGGATAAATATGTGGACAAATCTTTTGTCATGCAGAAAATTAGGATGACTTTTAAAGGGATTGAATACTTTTGCACGTCACTGTATGTTTGTGAAAGGGCTTGGTGGTAATTCTTTTTACCAGTATTTTCCCTTAATTCTGAAATGATCACAGGGCTGAAGTTAGGTTCGCATTCGGCTGGCATTTTATTCACTCCCAGCTACTCCCAGTATAAGCTTGCAGTCAGCTACTTATTCACACAGCTTTTGCAAAGCAGCTTCTTATTCTATTATAACAGTGATGCAAAATATTCTACAGCGTGTACATTAATCGGCATCATTACAGACTGATCCATTATTTGAAAAATAAATATTCCACATTTTGGTCCTGCACGGGTCAAAATTGTTAAACTCTAATTTAACAAAGGAATCTGTCCTGGACAAGTTTATATATGCCAATGTCACAAAACTATGAAAATTAAGGTGGCCCAACGCCATTTAACACTTTACAGTGCCCATTAAATATCACAGTAAATCCCATTTATCTGATCTTGAAGTGGAATACATTGTCAGTTTCACCCTGATACTCCCACTGGGCAGAGCAAAACTCCGCTGCATCTTAAAAACGCATCTGTCCCTTCACCCATAGAATGGACACGTTTAGTCAATTAATATACACGTTATAGATGTGCAAGCATTGCGGTTATGGCTTTGCACTTTCAACCCTTTGTTCGTGGGCTCAAGTTCTGAGACTGACTCTGTGTGACCCTGAGCAAGTCACTTCTCCTGTCTGTGCGGTGCGGGGTCACCGGGCATAATAAATGTAACTAGTAGTAACTAAATGTTATGTTGCATAAAGACGTCAATCGTAAATGTGGAATATTTTGCCTTTAGAATAAGTAACAATTTTGCAAATACTGTGTGAACAAGTACAGCTGCGGATTGCAAGCAAGCATGTAGATGGGACCGAATAGGAAGACGGCCCACTACGTACCTAACTTCAGCCTTGTGCTCATTACAGACTCAAGGGTAGATTCTGTTAAATAGTAATAATTACCACCAAGTCCTTTCGCAAACGTATGGTGCGGAAAAAATATACAGTGCCGCTTAAACGCAGATGCGTCTCCTAGACATTTCTCTTTACACTCAATGACTCTACCGCCCTTGAGTTCCTGTTTCTTGCGCGCCCATTTCCTCTGAAGATCACGTGAACAACCAAAATAGTTCATACACAGAGTTGCGATAGGGTGCGACGCATAACCAATATGTTTCATACGCGAAACCGACATAGTGCACACATACAACCAATAGAGTTCAAGCGCAAAATCGACAGGTTAGCCACATGAAACCAATATAAGACGTGCATGAAACCAATATAGTGCATACGCAAATCCATTGTTAGACCGACACAGAACGCGAGCCAATATAATTCATACGCAAACCGATAACATGCAAGCGTAAACCAATGCAGTTCACTCACAAACCAATAACAAACGTACTGGAACCAGTGATATACACATGCAAATCAATATAGTTCATATGCAAACCAGTGACATACACGCATAAACGGATAAATATACGGACACAAACCGATATAGTTCATATGAATGAAACCAGTATTGTATGCAGGCAAACCAATTAAGTATGCACGCAAACCGATAGTAAATATTCATAAACCAATAGTGTTCACACGTGAACCAATAGATTACACACAGAAATATATGATTTATGGCCTGTTTGGCCCCTCATAGTACAAGCACGCGCGGGAAGCATATCTTATAGCATTGAGGAGTTTTAGTTAATATGTAATACATGCTCTGATTGGGTAGCTTCTAAGCCAACCGCCAATAGCATCCCTTGTATGAAATCAACTGGGCAATCAAACTGAGGAAGCATGTAACCTAAATTAAAAGACCCATTGTCCGCAGAAAGAACCAGCTAAAAATCCATGATATATATTTAGATGTGCTTACATTTAAAATCGATTTAAAATAGAGTGAAGCCACGAAAGTCGAAGCTTGATATAGCGAGGATTACTGTATATTTTTGTTTTCCTCCCACATCCCCAAAGACATACAGGTTAGTTTTACTGGTGATTTCACATTGACCCCTGGATGACAGCACGTGTGGACATGTGTATTTAAACAGATCCTGTAATAAATTTCTTTAATGGTCTTCACTTATTATTTTTATTTATTTTGTCATACCATATTAAATAAAATAAACAAAATAATGAACTTTAAAGACAAGAAAGACCTAAAATGTTTTAAAATAAACACTACAAACATCACAAACCTGTGCCAAATGAGATTGGTCAGTCATACCATTACATCCTATTACACTGGCTGAACAAACAGGCCATAGCCTAATGTTACTCGATTGTTTACCTCATTTGTAAGTCGCTTTGGATAAAAGTGTCTGCTAAGCAAACAAATGTAAATTTTATCTTCACCATTCACCATTAAGTCTTTGTGAGTGGGTGTCTATCTAAGTATTTTCAGTTCTTGTCAACCAAGTTGACAATTATTTGCCAGGCTTTCCTGTCAATTATATATTTGAAGTTTTGTTTAATCTTCTTGCCATTTTGCCTTTGACTTTCCCAAAAATAGGTGCCAACCATACTGTAGGTAGCCTTATTTTCTAATTGTGTTTCACTTCTCTGGATCGAATTTTATATGTCCCAAGTGGGAAATTTTGATTTTACAAAAGGTCTTTAAATAAATAAATACTCACACATGCACACACAAACACAAACATTATGGTCTGAACACACACCATAAAGACTAAAAAGAAAGAACACTTCTAACTTGGCAGTCCCATTGAGGCATCATGAAGACGTATTGCTGTTGGTATAAAGGAGCCCCAGTTGCATTTCTTGACACACTTTGCCTAAATAATTTGTTGGCTGAAAGTCCTTTGTGTTTGTAAGTCAGATAGAGGATATGCTGAAATGTTCATAATGGCACTAACTTTTGTTTCACCACAGTGGAGGAAATCGCACTGGCCATCACAGAGTTATAGAAGATGTGAAGAATGTCGCTTCTCACATTAAAGGAATGCAGTCTCCTAAGGAAAAGAGCCTGCTCTTCCCTTTCTTTATAGTTTCTTTGTGTTCCTAGACCAGTCCAACTTGTCATTAAAGTGGACCCCAAGTACTTGTATGAGTGGACCACATCTACTGTACATCTGTTCTTTGAATAGTGACAGACATAGAGGCTCTTTGGTCAATAACCGATTCCTTGGGTTTGCTGATGTTAAGACAAACACAATTACCATGTCTCATCTCCTTTATCAATACATCCCATAAGTGCAGAATCATCTGAGAATTTCTGCAAGTGATTATATGACAGATATCCTAGTTTTACCTTGGACTGTGAATCCATTTAGTAAAATTACACAGAACACAAAATAAAATACTTACCATGTAAAGATGGTCTGTATTGGGACTTGTAACAGAAATATCGTCATCCTATAAAAGTGAAGATGCAGATAGCTTAGAAATAGTAGGTGGAAACTGTAGTCCACACCACAGACTTCATTAAACTATGATCTCTGGGATAATATTTGTTAGATTATAGAACAAAATGTCTGAAAAATGTATTAAGGCAAAAAGCTAAATTCAAGTGAATTAGCTGAAGTAGCTCAAGTAGGACCAATCTCAGTTAGTCCAAACTGATATGAGTAAGAAGGAGTAAAAGGATTGCTAAGGAGACTCACCAACGTTTTGGTGTTATGCGCATTTTCATAATTTACAGAAGTGTTCTCTGAGGCACAGCATCAAGATGTTCACAGAATCCATCCCAAAAACAAAAATACAGAGTTAGCGTAAATCGTAATTTCTGATTTAACTAACACTATGGTCAAAATAAGTAAATAAAAGTAATACAATTAGTGACAATGAGTACATGTAGGACTGGTGTCCCCAGGATTAGACCTACTACATTAGACATCAAACATATGCTGTGGAAGTAATGCATGTACATACTGTTGGAATAAAGGTATCTAGAGTGTTCTCTTTAAGTAAACAAGGGAGAAACATTTGGTTGTGGCTAAATAATGGAAACATCCTATTTTAATATTTAAATATTTATGGGTAAATTGAATGCTTTATTATAATAGCAAACAAGACTCAGAACCATAAGGTAATGGTTAACTTGTACAAGCTTGTGGACACTGGAAAATTCATGTGGCCATATAGAAAGCCATTTATTGTTACTGTATCTCTGTGCATTGATAACAAAGGAATAAATCATTTTATTCTTTGTTTAAAAACTAAACTCTTTGGACTGTTTGAGTTTGTAATGTAATTTTGTTTTTCATTACACCTTGTTCTTAACTAGGCATTTCTACAGCCATTAGTGGTACTTTTATATGAAGCTGAACTGGAATAAAAGTTTGTAATGAATGAAAAATAAAATTCCTTTCAGACAAGAAGAATCATATTGCTGATCATTGTGTCATCGGCCTTTTAAACAAATAAATTGGTGAAGCAAACTTACATATAAAAGAGGTCATTGATTACTCTTTGCTTTAGTGCCTGGTATTAACAGCATGTTTTAATTTTGTCTTGACAGAAAGTGTCAAAATTATTGTTCATTGAGTTTTTTCAAGTGAAGTATTTGTGACAGTGTGCAAAACGACATAGCTTAAAATTGGTCCCCTTCTTTAAATGTTAGTATGTGTCTTGTGGTAGGTCATAATTTATATGATCAGCTCTTTGTGGAGGTGTGAGTAAGAAGCACATCTTAAAAGTGCTAACTTGAGCAGCAAGTAAAATGGACTGACAAGAGAAAAGACAGAAGTGGGATTCAGTTGCTCTGATTGTAAATGTGACTTAAAAGAGTGGGAAACTGAATGTCTTACACAAAATGACACACTTTAACATCAAATCTCGATGAGGCTGCAGTATATTATCAAGACGCATTACCTTAGGTCCTCAGTTATAATGTGTGTTACTAAGAAAAGAGTTTTATTTACATTTTTAACATTTTCAAACAAACTGAAATGCAGGCATTAAGATATTGTAGCATGTTAGGTGTCAACTACAGCATTGTATTATTCCAGAAGTAAATGTCTTTAAATAATTATAAACATTATTAACTAAAATACAAAGTGTTTTACAGTGTAGCCATTTTAAGTAAATCAGTACTTATTTTAAACACAATAGCTCTGTTCATTGTGACACTTTACATGTTGGCAAGGAGAAAAATAAGACAAGGAGGGCTCAAGGCAAAGATGGATGAGCATGCACTGCCACTGATGATGCATGTTGTCACATTTATTTACAGATGCTCTAGGACAGGGGCGTCGAATTCCAGGCCTGGAGAGCCACAGTGGCTGCAGGTTTTCATTCTAACCTTTTCATTATCAGTGACTCATTTTCACGGCTAATTAACTTCTTGTCCCTTCATTTTAATAACCCTGTTTTAAGGATTCAGTGCTCTGAATTGATTCTTTTCTTCATTAAATGACAGCCAAACAGTAATGAGATGTGAAATGAGCTGACAGATGACAAGCTAAATTGGGACTTCAAACTCCAACCAATTTCACTCCAACCAATCTTTTAATGAGAAGCCAATTCTTGCTGTTAATTAAACCCGCTATTTAATTCCATGCCAAGTTGCTGCCCTTATTCTGCCACAGCAGCCATTTCCAAAACTGCTGATTTTTCTGTTTCTTTTATAAACACCATCACAATGTTTTGGTGACCTGAGAGATCAGCCTTAGTGAGGCCTTCACCTTTCTTTATCTTCAGATATTGTGTGATGGGTACAGGTAAGCAGCTTGTTTTGTGTCTCACTTTTATTTGGCTGCTAATTAAGGAAACAGAAACACCAAAAGGCCTGAGTAAAGTTAATTAAAATTAAAAAAAAAAGTTAATTAGCAGGAAAAACTGGTCAGTAATTAAGAAGATGGTTAGAATGAAAACCTGTAGCCACTGCGCCCTCCAAGACCGGAGTTTGACACCCATGCTCTAGGAGTAATTACTTCATGGGAATAAAAATTAAAAAGAAAAACCTTGGGGTTATGGGAAAATAAACCCTGCATGGAATCGTAAGTTATAAGTGGTTGCTGAATATTATGGAGTTTTCAAACTTGGTGTCATAATCATTACAGCCTAGACTGTGAGTTTCATTAATTCATTAATGTTTTATTTGACACAATCACCACCATTTTGTGCCTTGGTTGCCAAGAAGTGTGTTTGCTAATTGGTGGTTTCTTGCATCACTGATGGTAACCGTCTAAGATTCTGGATTGCTGAACAAATCTTTTGCAATACTAACTAGTGTTTCTCAAAGGATTTAGGATTTTTACTTTCTTTTGCTTTGTATTTTGACTTCAAGTTTTCCTGATGTTATGGACTTGGGTATTCTGGTTCAGTTGGGCTTCCTTGGTTCTGGTGTTTATCTGCCTAAAATTGTCTCAAAATATACTACCTTTCCTTTGGCAGTGCACTTAGAAGCCAAAGAGCTATTAAGGGAAAACTGGTCCTTTAATGGCAAAAGGCAAGTCTAGGAAGATGGTATTGGGACTTACAGAGGGTATTCCTATATCCATGGGGACAGGCCCAGTGGTAGGACCAAGGTGAGGTTTAATGGCTACTCACGCCTAGTGATTTATTCAATTATGAGATGATTTATGCAAGGGCTTACAGTCAAATGGAGAAATGCTGGAGGTGAAGATGGTGGTATGTAAATTACTTTTAAGTGAAAGAGTAGGTTAGTCACCCACCATGTTCACATGAACAAATCACTTTCAGGTAGGGCCAGAGATCCTGCAAGTTTTAGTTTCCTTACTAAAGTCTGTAATTTGTGATCTCCGTGGATAAATCCCAAACATTGGTTTGGTTGTCTTTTCTTTTGTTTATATATTTTCCTTCATTGGAATCAGGCTGCATGGAAGGGTTGCAAATAGAGCACACCCTCCTGTTATATTGTGGATAATCTATACATATTAAGTTCAGTCAACTTGATATGTACAGTATACAAGCAGTGAAATCAAATCTGAATCCTTGATACACAGAGAAGAAAACTTATGAAGAAATCTACAAGACGGAAAATAAAATGATATCAGTTATACAAATCAGGGCACAGTTGTACTTAACAACAGATCACATAACATCATTAGATACTACTAGAGTGTGAAATAAACTGTGAGGTACTGAACTGCGAGCCCTGGATAGATACACACCATTTTTGTCTGGTTTGCTCTCTGGAAATTCTCCACAAATTGCACTCCTCCTGGAGACATAAACACACTGTCATTACCTCAGCAGACTGTTCATTATACAGGACACAGCTATCCAATGTGCTTCAACTTCTGGACACACTCAGCGGCTACATTAGACTTTGTTAAGCCTGACCATATTGTGACTAGCATGTCACCAAATATTAATAAAATAGAATATCAACTAAGTCTGTCTCTTATGAAAGACATTTGTGTCTGAGATACATTAATAAAATTCAACATTAAAAATGCTTTATCAAGCACACATGTATTGGTTTTCAATGAAAACAAAGGGGTTGTGTCATTTTCACACATACCTGTTTCACCCAGAAAAACCCTTTCACAACATTAAAATAGACAGCAAGATGGAGATGACAACTGGTTATACTCACCTGATGAATTTTAAAAGAGATTGGTGATCACTGATTGCTGCTGACAGTTGTTTTGTTGTCCAAGAGTAATCTGTTTTGGTAAGGTGCCTATTAAAATAATCAGAAAATGATCTTGGTCTCTAAAGTTAAGTGCCTTCTGCTCATGGTTTCAGATTTTTAATTTAAGTATAAAGAGTCTTTAAAGTCAGTCATTGGTAGAAGAAATCTGAAATTGACAAAGAAAGACAAATCTAATGGATGTCTGGTTGAACTGTTCATTCTTGTCACCAGAGTCCAACATCGAGCAAATCTAGCTTAGGTTACAAACAGTCAAAAGTGCAGTAGTGTAAACTAAGCGTGGGTTTTCTCATGGTCATTTATACAGTATTTTGAGTAAATGTTGCATAGTGCTGCAGAATTGGTGGGGACCTGCAAAGTCCTGAGAATATAAAAATATTACTGATGACACATATGGAGAGTGTGGTCTCAAAATGAACACCTGTAAGCACCAAGATGTAAAAACACCTAAAACATGCAAGCCTAGTGTTCAAATGAACAAAAGTTCCACCTGAGTATAAGATACAAAGGAAATTAATCAATGCTTCCTTTGCCAGGAGTTGACCCTATAAAGTTTGTTTTTATAAATTCTTTAATGAAAGTTCTGGTACACCCTCTTGGACCAAGTTTTTATTCTATAAAGTTGTCATAAAATCATTTCAAAGATAAGACACCTTGCATACTTTTTATTGCTTACACTGACATCTTGAAACTTAAAGAAAGAAAAATAAGATAATTAGTCCATCCATTTGTATGCAAACAACATGTTGACTTGTTTTTCAAATAGCACAACTCTGAGGTATCTGAGCTTTTTCCTGTAAACAAATTTAAAACAAGTTCAAAACTGGACATAAACTCTCACACAGGTTTGAACGGACCTGGAGTCTTTAACCTGGAACGTCTTCACAGGTAGGAATACAAACTAGACAAAATATACTTGGACATTTCAAAGTATACTCCCTCTAAGAAGATTTAGATTCATCAGCAAAAGCAGCAGGTGTGTGAAGTATGAAGAATCTCTCGTTCAAACATGCTGAGTATGCAGATCCTATAAAGAAGGCAGCCCAGTCCGGAATTGAGAAAAGATTCAAGGTCTTTAAAACAGAAATGCTTCCTACTGCATCACCATGCAACCTTTGCAGTGCATAAAGTCCTCAGTTCAGGTTGATATCCATAGAACACAACATTAAAGAAAGTATTTAAATAAAAACAATAACAGTTCAAATATTTTTAACCAACCTGTAGTAAGCAACGTACAGTATAAGCTTACTGCATTGTATGTCTCAATTCAGACATTTCTATCTTGTACAAGTTCTCTGCATTGTTATATGGATGTTAAATAACTCTTATCAGACCAATCAGATATGAGAGTCCTTGTTATTTTCCAATAAAAAGGTTCTATAATATTGCTAGAAAAATATAGCGCTTCCCAAGCACAAAACTGAAAAAAAAAAACACTAATCTCAAGACAAAATAATAATAATCTTCAAAGAACCCAGCTGTTTGGAACCTAATTATTAAATGGGATAAGAAAATGAATAAAAATTGAATTTAAAAAAGAAGAGCATAGCTTTAATCACAAGTTTATTTGTGATTGGGTGCTGTAAATTTAAAACAATCTACTTTCATGCTGTAATCATGCTTGGATCATGTCAAGCACTAACAATATCATTTTAAACTTATTTTAACTTCTACCAAATGACACAATTATAAAGGAGGAGGATGAGGAGGATGAGGTTAGGAGCCCGCTGATACAGCACATTGCGACTGACCACACGACAAACCAACTCAGGATCAAGATTAGGACTCGAGTTTAGCCCTTCAACAGGTGACACTTCAGTACCACACTAGTTCAGATGGAATGATAAATAAAAAGAATGGGTGACCAACACTAATTCACTACTGATCTCACTCACATAGTACAGACCATACCACATGCTATAAGTACCAAAAAGTTAGATCTACAGTAAATATTTTAATTGAAAGGGTGAAAAATAAATAACACAAGATGAAATAAATATCCCTCAAACAATGGCCTTCCCAATACCTAACACATACATGAAGACCGCAAAAGAACAATCTATAAATATATATATATTATATATATATACTGTATATACTACAGACTGTCAAATAAACGAACCACACGCTGTGGCTAACGTGAGGGGCTTCGCCTTTAATGCTGACGCAACGCTCAATTCGAGAGAGAGTGCAGTGAGTGTGTATGCCTGATGAGCCCAGAATGAGGGCGAAACAAGGGTCGCGTACTCTTTGCATTATTTGACAGGAAAAACTATTTAAACCATTTTATTATCTGCTTCTCGCAACTGAAAGAGGGCACCGTGGCGGACGTTAGCCGATTTGCTGACCTGGTAGGTAACCACCCACACAATCAGATTATTGTTCAAACTACGGATGCCTTGAATATATATATATATAAAATACATATATTTTACTATGTAAAGCACTTTGAGCTACTGTTTGTATGAAAATGTGCTATATAAATAAATGTTGTTGTTATATATATATATATATATATATATATATATATATATATATATATATATATATATATATATATATATATATATATATATATATATATATATATATATATATATAAAATGCTAAGGTCTGTCCATCTGTTACATTATTACTGACAAAATATTGGAGTTCAAAACCTTGATCTGGGTCTTAAAGATTATATAAACTGATACATTTTGGAAATTAACAAAATTGCTGCAGGATTTGATCTCTGTTTCGCAGTCCATCTGGGACACCAGAACTATAAAGCGACCTGTACTTAAGGTTAATAAATTACTGCTGTCTACATTAAATAATTTTCTCTTTCCCATGTGGTGGTTTGGATGTGGTCATAGTCTACTTTTCAACAAATAACCTAAACACTCTCAGTGCACTGAACCCATCCATCCATCCATTTTCTAACCCGCTGAATCCGAATACAGGGTCACGGGGTCTGCTGGAGCCAATCCCAGCCAACACAGGGCACAAGGCAGGAACCAATCATGGGCAGGGTCCCAACCCACGCAGGTGCACTGAACCAAATAATACAATTTTTATCATAACATACTGTAACAGCCTAGTGCCCTGTCCAGGATTTGTTCCTGCCTTGCACACTACATTACTGGGATAGGCTAAAGCACCCCTGTGACCCAGTTTAAGGATATGAGGGATAGAAAATGATTTTCATAACAAAAGAGTAATAGAAAATGGATGTATGCAAGAATATCTAGGTGTATATAGGTGTATACAGCTATGTAAACAACAAGCAAAACAAAAATGTATGCTAGCTTAGTTTGAAACTTTTTCTCTCCTATCAAAAAAGGCACATAACTTAGGAATTATATTTCTCATTTTAGTTTGAAGGCACATATATTATATAAGATGATTTTTCAATCAATGTGGTCAGAATGGATATGTTCTTTACGCAGTTATTAAGATTTTAGCAAGTGCACCATGGAGGTGATGTTGATTTGCTCAAAGCTAGTCTGCACTGGTTTACTCCCGCGCCCAACAGCTCCTGATGGAAAATGATTAGAATAAAGACAATAAGTTCAAAATTACTCAAAACGTGATCATATGAAACAGAAAAGAAGTTTATGTTTATGGATGTTATCTATCCAGAGAATAAAAAATTGAAAAATACTTTGCCGTACCAGTAGGGTTTACTGAGGCTTACAAGTTTTTTATCCGAGTGATTAAAAATCCTGGGGACCTTGCTTTTACCTATAATAAGGAAGGTTGTATTCTCCTTTTCTATATCTGTTTACTGTTGTAATTCTTCTTTTCCACAAAAATGTCAGATTTCCACTCTTACTACTGCTGTATTTAACACTTTCAATCCTGCCTAAACTACTCCTTCTTACTGCCAAAGCATGTT
This sequence comes from Polypterus senegalus, assembly GCF_016835505.1. Classification (NCBI taxonomy): domain Eukaryota; kingdom Metazoa; phylum Chordata; class Cladistia; order Polypteriformes; family Polypteridae; genus Polypterus; species Polypterus senegalus. The sequence goes on from NW_024386621.1 coordinate 174,507, forward strand.
TCCTATTAGTTCTCTCCCATCATTATTCCAAATGCAAGCATCGTTAGATTTGCTGCTTTAGACTGAAATGCAATTTGATAATTAGACTCATGCACATTTAAACAATAGAAACAATAGTTGCACACAAACAATGAAACAAATTATTCCCATGTTCATTAATTAATATTGTGTTATTTAAACAAATGTAATAATTCTGTAAGTTACAAACAAAAGTAAGTAATACATCATGTTAGCGGATATATATTTTCTATTATATAACATCCAGCTAAGTATTTTAATGCATTCTAGTTAATCATGCTGCTGGAGAACAGTAACATGTTCTTTGGAAATACAAGTCAGAATTTCACTGTAGTCTATACATGTGACAATAGTATTACTATTACTACTACAACAAAATACTTCACATTATAAATGAAAATACACAGATTAAGTGAGCTTAGAAAATGATATGGTATATCAAGCTTAACTGAATTACTCCTCTTATACTAAATATAGTTAGGGTAGTAGAGGCGGTATGGTGGCGCTACTGCCCCACAGTTAGGAGATCCGGGTTCGCACGGGTCCTCCCTGTCTGGAGTTTGCATGTTCTCCCGTGTTTGCGTGGGTTTCCTCCGGTACTCGTTTCCTCCTACAGTCCACAGACATGCCGGTTAGGTCCATTGGTGATTCTAAATTGTCCCTAGTGGGGTGTGTGTGTGTGTGTGCCATGCGGTGTGCTGGCACCTTGCCCAGCGTTTGTTTCCTGCCTTGCGCCCTGTGTTGGCTGGGATTGGCTCCCACGTGACCCTGTAGTTGGGATATAGCGGGTTGGATAATGGATGGATGGATATTTTTAGCCGTCCACTTGTATTCATCCAGTGATTGGTGGCTGTTCACACAGCATTTGCGGTGACCGAGCAAGCTGAATGTGGGAGTGTAAAGCATGTGAAATAGAAAGCGATTTACTGTGCAATAAAAGTGACAGTTCTTCAGGAGCTGATTGTAACAGCATGATAGATTCTGGTCCAAGTGTTAGTGAAACATACCAAGGTGATGATTTTGTTTTGAATGTGCTTAGCAAGTTTCTAAGCTCCCATTCACTGAATCTCTGGGGCTCAAGAGAGAAGAATTAGATACAGATAATCCCTGTTCATTAATAACAGCATGTTAGCTGTAATTCAGTATGCACACAGCAACTATTAAACAGCAGCGCACGCTAAGCCAAATTTAAGGCTTCATGAGTCTGACGTCCATTATGATGAGCTACCACATTTCTTTGCGCTTCTTCTATATCAACATGTAATTCAAACTCCTGAAGTCGGAATGTGCTGGTCAACAAAACCTTTACTGTATGGACAGAAAATATTTCAGTTTTATTCAGGTGCCTACGTTTTGTTGGCAATAATTCACCTGCCACTTTGCACAGAAGAAATCCTTTTTGAAAATAAAACTGATCGACAGACTGACTAGGTCATCATACAAGATCAGCATATTGTTACTGACCAATCACTTGATTTAAAAAAGTCATTTAACTTCAAAGCAATACAAACCTTGTAAAATTCCTGAGTTGTCAATGTCTCTACTGAACTACAGGTAGGAAGGTGAAGATAGTCTATCAACTGCAGAAAAACTAAACATACTAATATGTTTTTGTATTTATTCTCTAAATTTGTCTTTGTAAATCTGGCACCAATTCAGGACACAACTCTAAAAGGATAGCTCCTGGAAATCGAAATTGACTTAGAAGCCAGACACCATCACCTTTAAAAAGCGCTCTCTTCTAATTCTTCCATTTGTGATGTCTTCTAGTAATGTTAAAGCAGCTATGGTAGTTGGAATAGTTTGGCCATTCTATGCACCGTTATATTGTTACAGAATGATTACAATCAAATGAATTAAATTTGTAAGCAATATGCAATTAATTTCTGTGTATTTGATAAATACCGTGTCATTGATGTAAATTTAAAAAGGGAGACCACACAGAAACAGTAGTACAGCTTTGATGCTGGGTACGCCGGTTTGCAAAACCGAGCAGAAACGCATGACGCAAAGTGAGGGGCTGCCGTGAAAGTGTGTGTAGAAACAGGTGTACACAACAATTTTGTGTTTAAGTACCATTTACACATGAGACCCCAGATATAAATAAACAGGATTAATCTATTGAAGGATGTCAACAAGCTCACATCTGTCAGGGTTGCACACAGGTTTGGGGTTGTGCATGGTGGAGGGAGAAGATGATGATTATGGAATTATCATGTTTTGGAGATCACTTTTCTTAACAAGAATTTGTCACCTACCTTGAATTTAAGGTGTTTATGAAACACAACACCTGAAAGCTTTGAAAGAAAGAGTGTTTCACTCTGCTTAAAAATTAACCTTACAAGAAGATTCACCTATCAGCAGAACAACGGTCCCAAACAAATAACTGACACAAAATTGGCAGGCATAAATAATAAAAATGAAATATTATTGAGTGGCCTGATTAAATTCACATTCTAGGTAATATTGAACTAATGTTGTACTTAGAAAAAGGATGTAAATTAGCACAAATGTACAATTTAATTTGTTTTAGGAAACTAATCCCGATTTAATCACAAGGACATTGACAACTACAAAAGTCACAATTGTTGTGACTAACTGACTCACCAACAGCTCCATTTTAGTTGACCTCTTTCTTCAGTAACAGAGTTGGAAGCCTCACAGGTGTAATTGCCTGCATAATTTAATTTGACTGATTTGACCACTTTTAATTTGACCACTCCTTCACCTATGAACTCCCCTTTAAATACCAGGTAAAGATAGCGGGGCTGACACAGCAGAACATGTCAAATTGAGTTACCAACAGTTACCTTATCTAATGGTCCACTAATAGACACTTGCTCAGTTCCATCGGAAATACACACAGAATACATAAGACTGTTTTACTAAAAGTGTCTCAATCTATTTAACAAAATATTTATTTTCACTTACTATTGACATTATGATGTTGTGTAATGACTGAAATTGTAAAGGGACAGCACAATAACACAATGGATAGTGCCTTCACTTAACAGATCCTCCAACCTCAAATTGAATCCTGGATGTGGATTCAGTTCATGTTGATTTTGAATGTTCTTTTATGTTGGCATGTTTATTCTGGTTTTCCTTTTACATTCCCAAAAATGTGCACATGGAGTTAACAGGTGTTTTCAGACTTATAATTACATTTATATAGCACATTTCTCAGTGCTCAACGAGCTTCGAGGGAACCACTTCAACCACCACCAATATGTAGCATCCATCTGGATGATGCAACAGCACACATTTTGTGGCAGTACGCACATCATACGAGCTATTAGGTAGTGAAGTGGTGAGGGAGATAGGCAATAAGAGAGTGGGGATAATAAGGGGTCAGAATGGACAAGGCTGTGATGCGCAATTTAGCCAGGGTATACACCCTGCTCTTTTCAAAAATGCCCAGGGATCTTTATTGACCACAGAAAGTCAGGACCTTAGTTTTATATCTCACCCAAAGGATGACACCATATTTACAGCACAGACCACAGGGTAAGTGCCCAATGCAGGTCTCACCAACACCTCTTCCTGCAGTAACCCAAGTTTTTCCTAGATGGTCTCCCATCCAAGTGTTGGCCAGGCCTGAATATACAGTACTTAGCTTCAAGTCGAAGACCTGTTCTGAAGTGCATGTGGTGAGGCTGTGTAAGTGTGCCCTGTGATAGACTGATGCCCTTTCCAACACTGTTTCCTGTCTTGTGCATGTGCTACCAGGACATGCGAGATGTATGTATGATGAGATGTATGTTTGATGAGATATATTAATTGAATCTAACAAAGCTATTTTAATGAAAGTCTGATGTAAATTACAGTGAGAATATTTCTTAAATAATTTTAATGGTGAGTAACATGTTAAGAATTTTAAATAAACAGCACAATACAGTTTTAGAAGATGTACAATAAATGTGTTTATTTTCAGCCAAAATAATCTTATTAATGTAAAATGATATTTCCATTGCAGATTATCAATATATCTATAGTCCCTTGCCTACCATAAACCACACCACTATAAAAACCTTTACACATGCATGCCTTTCTTCTCCACCACTAAATCATCACAAAAGTAACCCCCAAAGGTAAAAGGGTGTATTATGCCATTTATTTTGGAGTCATTTAACGGTGGCAGAAGTTGCTCTGAAGGCTCTTTGTAATGTTATGTCCACATCTCTCAAAGCACTGTCATCCAATGTCCTTTCTCATTTTAAGACAAAAGAAAACCATTCTATTGCTTTATGTATTCTCTGGGCAGTAAACCAACAGTGCATTTTAAGTAGATTACTTGATATAGTGCTTCTTATTAATATATTTCTTCACATAACAAGGTATTTAAGTATAAAGCACATCAGTGGTCACACTTGTACTTGGAAGTGTACTGTATAAACACAGAGTAAGAGTTAGTGAAGTTTTACTGTATCTTCTGATCTTTTTCCCAGGTCCTTCAGCATGTAACAGTACAGTATATATATTACACAGTATATTTCAACTAGAGTACCCAACATTTTAATACTTTCCAGAATCACTCAAGGAGAAAGCAGTGAACATTTCTCTTCAGTTTCTAGTATATCACTAAACAACATAGACCCTAGATGACCTGAAACAAGGTTAGTTCCCTGAACACAAATAGTTAAAGATTATTTACTTACAGCCGACAGTCAGTGTATATACTTCACTGCTCATCTTGCTGGCTGGGTTGGATGCTGTACACTTATAACCACCATTATCTGACTGCAGTACAGGATTAAAAGACAGTGTTTTACTGTCTGCAGACAAGGTGATGTGACCAGATGGAGAGAGTGGCTGATCGTTCTTACCCAGTGTATTGAATCCACCTGTCCAGGTGCATCACAGGTCAGAGAGAAAGTCTTGCTTTCTATTGACTGTTCAGATGTGGGCATTATCTTGACATTAGAAACAGGTTCTGTGAAGAGAAAGACCACAACAAAATGAGTCATACAATGACTCAAGAAAGAAAAGGTGTAACCTTCAGTTAATTAATTGATTTTCCAAAATGATAATGGTATAAAAAGTCAAGAAGACATTGGCTATTAAACAAATTATTACAAATTAACAGTTATTTAAAACCAGAACTGTAGATCTGTGAGGCTACAAGAGGGCCAACAAGTGTACACCCATGTCACTGGCATCTATCACATACAGTAATAGGCTGATTTCATTGTATTAATATTTTTCTTTTGTTTGAAATTACAAATCCTAATCTTTTCACATCAAGGAATATTCAATATACTACACAAAATTTGTTCATTTATTTGTGTTTTTCTTTTACAGGATAATTTGGTGTGGTTTACTAATGGAAGAAAAAGGTATCACTATCATATTTGATTTTATATATTGGTCTGACAACCTTTGTCTTAAGAACATAAACTACAATAAAATTATTGGTTTGGAACAACCCTCTGTCACTGAGCTGTGTCACAAACAAGTTAGAAGGAAGGCTGATTTAATTTTGTCAGATATTAGCCATCCTTTTTATTTCATTTGTTGACAACAAGCAACAGATTTAACTTCCAAACAGGAAAAAGCATCAGATTTAAAAGTTTCATTTCAATACACTAATGCCACAGAATAGCTGAGCTTTGTATTACTATTATTATCATGGAAGTGTACAGCTTACTAAAAGACGTACAGCAAAGAGAAATTCTGTCAGGAATGAGTGCAGGTGTTTTGCCTTTTTTCTGCCCTATCACATTTTATTCTTGCTGGTGTCTAAAGCAAGATAAGCAAATTGGGACAGACATAACTGACAGATCACACTTTCTGTCAGACTCTGCTGACTTCACAAGACAGAAATGGAAAATGTGCAGGGCCACAACTAAATAAAGAAAAATAACAAAATGGCTTGAGGGGAATTTTTGGAATTAATAATGGAAAAAAAATTTAAATGACACCTCTGAACTACAATTTCTAAAGTTTGTCTTAAAGTATGGCAACAATGACAGGTTGGATATGGGTCAAATTACATGCCACAAGTATTTCTCTGGGGTAAAAATTCTGTTCATTGACTAGTGTATACTACAAAGTGGAATTTAGAATGATCTGAAATACTTGTTTTATTCTCAGATTTTCCCAATATATTTTTCTACTCTTTCAAGTGCATACAATTGAATCTAATTAAAATTTATGTGATTTTCTTTTGGCGGCATGGTGGTGCAGTGGTAGCACTGCTGCCTCACAGTTAGGAGACCCAGGGTCACTTCCCGGTCCTCCCTGCGTGGAGTTTGCATGTTCTCCCCGTGTCTGCGTGGGTTTCCTCTGAGTGTTCTGGTTTCCTCCCACAGTCCAAAGACATGCAGGTTAGGTGCATTGGCGATTCTAAATTGGGCTTGGTGTGTGGGTGTGTCCTGCGGTGGGTTGGCACCCTGCCCAGGAATGGTTCCTGCCTTGTGCCCTGTGTTGGCTGGGATTGGCTCCAGCAGACCCCGTGACCTTGTGTTCGATTCAGTGGGTTAGACGATGTATGGATAATTTTCTTTTTTGCTTTCCTTTTAAGATTGTAATAAAACAGCAGATTTGGTACCTTTCATATTTGTCTAACTGCATTTAAAGGATTAAAAGAATTTTTAAATCCTATGGCAGGGCTATTTAATTACAAATTCAGTTTGGCCAGATTTTCAAACAAAGAAATTTAGCTGAGCCAAACATTTTCAGTAGCTGATAAGCAACGGGTAATAACAAATTTTAAACCCAAAGGAATGTATTGAAAACCAGTAATGTGTATTCATTGTTTCTCTTTAAATTTTGGTTACATTTGGCACATCACAAACTGTATATAAAAACAATAAAAAAGCTATAACTGAACAGTATCTGAGGTAGTAGCAATACCATTTTTCCACTTTTGAAATAAAAATAAGCATTTTCATATAATATCTCAAAGTGTATAAAACCAAAAAGGTACACAGTATTAGCGATAACATTTGTTACCCTTTTGAAACTCTTTTGAAATTAAATAAATATTTTGGTCATACTGTATATGACCCAGCCACATCACAAAGTGCATTTAACAAAATAAAAAGAAATATCAATGCTATCAGTGCACAGACCCATAACAAGTGATAAAAGTAACTAACATACATGAATACAACATCTGCTGAACACAATGAGAACCGAGGTTAATTTCAAATCACCTCATGTGTCATTAGCAGTGCCTTGTTTTAAACAAGAAGGTGGTGGTACGCGTACATTGCATTTGGATCAAGTTTAACGTACTGTGAAGCTATATTGAGGCAGAGAATCCTAGTTATACATATTATTTATTTTGTGAAAAAACAAAATGTTTAACATTTTAAACTGATACACTGTCAAGTATAACAGTAATAATAACAATATTTGACATTTATATAGAGCTTTACTCTACTCAAAGTGCTTTGCAAACTACACACAATGAGGACTTGGAATGTAAACCCTAATCTCCTTATTGCAATGCAATGGCACTACCATTGCACCACCTGCACCAATATTGTCAGGTCAGGTCAGTTTGGGGAGCATGCACCAGTGCAGCATGTTGTTGCAACCACCACACAACGAAACAGCTCATGATCCTGGTTGGCAACCCCCTAAGCAGACACACGGTCCAGTGCCACCCTCTGGAACATGCCGGAAAGACCAAACGCGTTCCACGTGCCTACCCAGATGGGGCACCCCAATGGACCCGAGTTCTGCAACGCAGCAGGTAACACCTCAGCACCATACCAGAATGTGAACTTTTTGTTATAGTAGCTGCAGTGCCATACTTGCAGCTAACCCCCATGGTAATATTGTGCTTGATAATTTAAAATTACGAATACAAAATTCTGAAGTAGTAACCATTTGTTAATAATGAGCTCTATATTCTACAAAAAGTTGTTGTGTAGTCCTGCAAAGCAATCAGTGTTTAATTTGACTGTGTTTTAAAGAAAATTCCAAACTTTTGTGTATTTTCATCAACTGCAGTCTTTCTAATTTGTTCTTTGCTTTGAGTATCAATTGCTGATCATCATCCTCATAACAGCTATGAATCTGAAGGATTGAAGTGTGTGTGTGGAGGGCCAACTAATTGTATGAAGAGAAGTGTGGAGGCAGTGCTTATCAGTAACAAGGCTCTCATTAGATCAACAATTAGATTAATTTGCTAAAAACGTGTTTGCAATCATTTGATGAAACTGGAAAACAACTAAGACTCAGCACATAATTGCTTAGAGAATCATTCAATATGCAGTCGATGCCATGATCAGTTGGCAGCCGAGGTGCTGATACATGTACCATCACAAATAAAATCACTATATAATGGACTACTACCACCTCTCCTAGACACACAGAAATGAGCTGCATTGTGAGTTGAATGTTACTGGGCTACACTGTGTTACATACATGGTCTGTACTACTGTAGGAGTGTTTTTTCTCAGTTTTCTCTGCATTTCTGGTGAGAACATGGGCTGGGTCACTTGAAGATTGATTCTGGGCCGCATGTGGTGGCCCTGAGAGACACCCTAAAAGAAAACTTTGGTTCCTTACACAAACTCCTCCCTCCCATACTTCACATTTTATATACCACAACTTCCCATTGTTCCCTGAATCATCCATAAATGTTGATCTGTTCAAGATAGCACCCCTTTTCTTCCTTCTAGCATCAATGATTTCCCTGATGGCAGTCCTCTGTGCCACTCTCCACCCTCCCACTAGACTCAACAGACTCTCAATCACCAGGCTTTACTCTGGCTGGGATGCTTCAATTATTAAGTCACCAGATGTTCTTGAAAACTCTTGCCAGTGGTGAGGTATGCTAAAAAAGACAATGATATACGCACCATTGCTCACGGATAAGATGGTGGCAGAATGATATTTTAACATTCACACAAAGTTTAATTTTCATTTTCTGTCCAAAACCTGACCCTCAGCCTGTAGAAAACAATTATAGTGGCAGTTATAGTGCCATTGGTTAATCAGATTTGTCACAAGCACTATGTAACTAAGTACTTTTCTGTATACAACATATACATATTGTCATGCACGTGCACATAGGGAGCCGCTAAAGACACGAGGTACAGCGTGAAAACTAATGCCAAAAGGGAATAGCGGGCACTAACCTTCTCTCCTTTTTTCTGCAGAAAGAAAGAAACTACGCTGCCATGAATGTGCTCAGACTCCTAATCCAGTGTTGACACTTCTGCATTCTTTCCCTTCCTTCTGTCTACCTCACATGACGTCATGGTTCCCATCAACCACCACGGTTCCTTCCCAGCATTCAGTCTGTGTCAATTCCAGTCCCACTCCATAAATGTTCCACTATTCACCATTACAAGCTGTCTGTTGTTGTATTCCTGTATGGCTTACTAGAGTGAAGCCTACTTGAGGCTCAGACCAAGTAAATCACAGGTTTGGTTGTGTTATTTTGGAGACCTATTTGACAATTTTGTCAATTTTATGCTGCTATATCATAACAAATACATTCTTGTTTTCATTCTGTCAGAGAGTGGCTAAATTATACATATTGGTCAGACAATACTACTACTACTACTACAACTACTACTACTACTACTACTACTTTTCCTTTTTATTTAAGGTTTTAATGCTGGTAAATTGCAATACGGTACAGTGGTCCAAAGTAAGACCAAAAAGCAACAGACAAGAAGAAAACATGACTGTTGGTGAAAGCAAATCTGTGGGATCCCAAATGGATTACCAAACCCCTATCAGAGCATTCTACAATGTATTATGCTATATGCCAGTGTTCCTCAACTACTGACTGCCATGACAGGAAAAAACATTTCAACGACCAAATGTCTGCCATAATAATCGACAGTGCAATGTCAACAATGGTTGTCCACGAGTCCGGAAGCCATAAAGATTGAGAAATATTAGTATTGACAAGCACCCATTGATATCCCAAAAATAACTCAAAATGCCCACTAGAGGGAGGAAAACCTTTAAACCCTGACTAGTTGAGAAAGAGCAAATGCAGGATGTTTAGAAAGAAAAATATTAACAAAAATACTCTGTGACAAAAAAATCTCAGAGGAGCACAAAGGCAAAAGGAGTCGCCTGAAAAACAAAGGCAATCCCAGAACACAATCCAGTCAGTGAGGTCAAAAACAGAGCATAAGGTCAAAAATCCAGAAAATTCAAAAGATAGCATAGAAAATCACAAGGAAAACTTGCCAACTCCAGCACATTCAATGAACCACAGGGAAATACTTGTTTTCCCAGCCTTTATAGGGCTGAGGGCAAGTCCCTTGACAGTAACAGGCAGATCGGAACCACCTAGAAGATATATAGAACATTCTAGAAATACGTAGATACATAGAAACTAAATGATCAACAATGTTAACATAGAAGAATCAAAAATGATCAAAAAGATACAAACAAGGAAATTGAACTCGAGCTGGGGTGAACCCTGGCTGAAAAATAACAGCTGGGTGAGATAGCAGTCTGAGCTAGCCGACTGTTATTGAAATGAGAAGCTTCCATGGTGGATTCCTAAGAAACAACGATGTCACAGAGGCCATACTTGTGCCATTGCATTGTTACATAACAGTCTTTTATGGAGACCAAGATTATTAAAAGAGCAATAAAGATTGGTATAAATTGAATGGGGTACTGTGAGCTAAGGGCGGCACGGTGGCGCAGTGGTAGCTCTGCTGCCTCGCAGTAAGGAGACCTGGGTTCGCTTCCTGGGTCCTTCCTGTGTGGAGTTTGCATGGTCTCCCTGTGTCTGTGTTGGTTTTCTCTGGGTACTCCAGTTTCCTCCAACAGTCCAATGACATGCTGGTTAGGTGCATTGGTGATTCTAAATTGTCCCCAGTTTGTGTGTGTGCATGCCCTGTAGTGGGCTGGTGCCCTGCCCAGGGTTTGTTTCCCGCCTTGGATTGGCTCCAGCAGACCCCTGTGACCCTGTGTTAGGATATAGCGGGTTGTATAATGGATGGATACTGTGAGCTATAACTTTGTTTTGCTACAATGCTATTTTTCAAGTCCACTTGAAAGACCCAATCAAAGCCAGTTAGGGTGACTTTGCCAAATTACTATTAAAATTAATAGCTAGGTATGACCACAATGCTGACAAAAATATGTATATTTTAGCAAAATAAATTGTTAATTAATTTATCCATTTTAAATCATAAATAATTGAAAGTTATTCATATTTTGCATTTCTTGTAGCTATAGGCATTGCTTAATAAAGAAAATTACTAAATACCTTGTGTGTAGGCAAGGAAAGGAAATATGACTCTGCCGAAATTCAGAATTAAATAACCAATTATGAGTTTTGTTAAAACACAGTATATTATACAACTGTGAATTCTAGCTACTGGGATTAAATAAATGATGCACTTCAAGTTTGCAGCATTCATGACAAAATACAAGGAAAGTACTTGAAGTACATTAAATAAATACAAAATTGACTAAAGTCGAATATGAGCTAATAACAGTCTGTTCTACTGTATAACATAGTTAGAACACTATAAAATTATACTTTGATGAATTAATAAAGTAGGTGGCAGGCTATCACAATGGCAATGTCTAATTTACAACATATTTTGGCAGGAAATTTACACAAATTCTACCTTTGCAGGTTGTTAATTGTTCTTAGGTATGCACCCTGAAAAACAAATTAATGAGTTAGATGTGTGCGTCTCAGGCTGGAAAAACATTTTACATTATGTATGCACATATTATGGCAATAAGCTCCCCATATGTCAGATGAATAGTGCCTCAATAATAAGCACTGTATAATTTGGGGATTCAAAACAGTAGCAATTTGGTTAGAGTATCCTCCTCTGACCTGGGCCTGTAATGGTTGATGAACACAATAGAAGATACGTTATAATTTTTCAGCAAGTAAATGAATCAGACCAGCAGGGTCTCTGAACTGGATTACAGGTCTAGATGTGTGTTAATTACAACAAATACGAACACACAAACACAATCCAGGGTTCAGATAACACAGAGTGACTGGCATTCTGAAATGAATAAGATGCTGCAGATGTTCTACCAGACGGTTGTTGCAAGTGCCCTCTTCTACCCAGTGGTGTGCTGGGAGGCAGGTAAAGATGAAAGACACCACACGCCTGGACAAACTTGTTAAGAAGGCAGGCTCTATTGTAGGAGTAAAGTTGGACAGTATAACATCTGTGGCAGAGCAACGGCATTAAGCAAACTCCTGTCAATCATGAATAATCCACTGCATCCACTGAACAGTATCATCTCCATGCAGAGGAGCAGCTTCAGTGACAGACTTTGTCACTGTCCTGCTCCACTGACAGACTGAGGAGATCGTTCCTCCCCACACTATGCGACTCTTCAATTCCACCTGGGGAGTAAATGCTAACATTATTTAAAGTTATTGTCTGCTTTTACATGTATTTTTATTACTATTTAATTTAATATTGTTTTTGTATCAGTATACTGCGGCTGGATTATGTGAATTTCCTCTTAGATAGATACTTTATTAATCCCATCTATCTATCTATCTATCTATCTATCTATCTATCTATCTATCTATCTATCTATCTATCTATCTATCTATCTATCTATCTATCTATCTATCAACAGTTTGGTTGTTATATCAGCAGAAAGTGGCTACTTTGATGAATCAAAATCTGAATGCAATTTTGTACATTTAATGATTCCTTGGCATATTTTTTATTTGCTATTATTTATTTGTTCTCTGCCTTGATTTCATGAAGCATTAAGACATTAAACTGTATGCATTTCACAAACTTTCAAGCACAACTGTATATCTGTCAGGTCTCAGAAGGAGCAGCACTTCTTTTGTTTGGTGGGGGTCTTATCTGAATTGACATGTATACAGTATTTAATTCAGTGCTAATCAATCCATTAGGTGACATAGGCTGCTTTGTGTGCCATTATCTAGGGGTGCAATTTATGAAAATTAAGGGGTGTGTGTGTGTGTCTGTACACTGATGGGGACAAGAGGGGGAGCACAGGTCATAAAAGTATGATATTAATGTCTGTGCTATGTATAAAAAGGAGCGTTGTTTGTGTTTCTGAAGGCGTGTATGCTCTGGACACTAAGGGGATCCTCCATCCCCAGTTATTGAATTCTGATGATACTGAGTGGGCACAATTACCTGCTTGTTGCCATTTATTAAAGTAACTGTGTACACACCCTGAAGACCAATGGCATGCTTTTCTTGAAGCCTGTGGTACATGCATAATGGGTTCTGTACTCTAACTACTCTAACTCCTTTTCCTCTTTCCCTCTGCAGACCATCAGAAGAACCTGCCTCATAAAAATGGCACTTCCGCCTCTGGTCCCTCGGAAACTGCCTCCCTATTACAACATTTCCGTTTCCAGTCCTGCCTCTTCCTGACAGTCAGGTATATATTGGCCATCTTTTGTCATTGTCCTCAGTTCTGTTATTATTATTATTTATTATTATGATATTACTTTTTTGCCTTTTTCAACCTTCATCAATTCAAATATGTGGGGGCTACCCCAACCCCTTTTCTGTCTCCAATTTTTCTGTCACAGACGGCCAGGGACTCCGCCTGGCCAAGATGCCAAGATTATGGAAGGACCAGGTGAGAGAGAATGGTTAGGGCATTATTTACCGGGTCTATAGGTGGCGGCCCCGCGTTGCTGAGGTGTCACGGATTCCTGCAGGGCTTCCTGGTAGTTGGATTTTGGGACAGCCCTGTTGGGTTCTAGGGTGCTGGCAGTAGGTGCTGCAGGGGCTGCAGAGCCCTACTTTGTTTGGCTTCCGCCTCATCCAGAAGTGCTTCCAAATCATGCTGTGGGGCCAGACGTATTGCTGGGTATTTGTATAAAAGAATTGCTGCTGCTGGAGTATGTGCATTTCCCTTGGGATTAATAAAGTATCTATCTATCTATCTATCTATCTATCTATCTATCTATCTATCTATCTATCTATCTATCTATCTATCTATCTAAAAGGAGTCAGCTGTCACTGCTTAGGGAGCCAGAGTCAGGAGGAGGTGGGTAAAAGCTTGCCAGAGGAGGAAAGGAGGCGAAGGAAAGAAAGAAAGAAAGAAAGAAAGAAAGAAAGAAAGAAAGAAAGAAAGAAAGAAAGAAAGGACTGGTTATTGGTGCTTTGTACTGTGCTGTGCTATGGGGAGTGAGTACATAAGCACTGAAAATTGTTATTCTGTTCACTTGCCATTCATAAAGTTCAGTTCTGGGTTCATAAATGGCCAAAATGAAACAGCTTTCTCAAGAAACATAGTTAGTCTATCTCTTTCTTTCAGAATGAAGGTTATTCCATGTGACAAACTGCCAAGAAACTGAAGATTTCATAAAAGGTATTTATTACTGTTTTGTGAGAAAATGGTGAACTGGTTCTAACCAGGAGAAGGTTAGTTAATTAGTTTAGTTTGAGAAGCAACTGGCCTACAGTTGAATGGATCTGCTCGGATACCCTTTTTATAGCTATTTTCCAGTGTGCAATTACTTCCTAAAAATATGGGTCAAGGGTTTCGACTTCGAGGATAAATATTATCTGGTCCTTGTGATTTGTTTTATTTCAGACTATTTAATCTGAGCTGTACTTCTCCTTCCACGATTTCCATATCCCTCAGTACCTCCTTACTAGTTCCTTTTACTGCTGGGAGGTAGTCTACTTCTGCACATGTGAAGTTATAACATCTGTTATTTCATGGTCTGTATTTTCAATTCACCTTTACTATTTCTGATGCACTTCACATCCTCCTTGACTGTTTTTAGTAATAAAATACTGGATCAACCCTTCTTGGAGCGAGGCCTTGTTGTAGCAGAAGGGATTGCGTGGTCTAGTGATCCCCAGAGCTATGTTGTTGGGAGCTACATGCTCCTGATAGGGCTTCCCAAGGCAAACAAGTCTCAGGTGAAGATTTAGACTAACTCAATCCTGAGACCCCATATGGCTTTAAACCAAGGATCAGTGTTTCCCTTGCCTGGGAAAGGGTACCTGGGGCCCCACCCTGGAGCCAGACCGGGGAGGGGCTGCTGGCAGCCTGGTGGCTGGACCTTCGACCACGGGGCCCAGCCGGGCTCATCCTGAAGGAAGCAGCGTGGTTCCGCTCTCTTGTAGGCCCACCACCTGCAAGAGTGGCTATAGGAGTCGGGTGCAATGCAATATGGGGTGGTGGCCGAAGGTGGGAACTCTGGCATTCCGACCCTCGGTTGCCGAAACTGACTCTTGGGACATGGAATGTTACCTCTCTGGTGGGGAAGGAGCCTGAACTGGTGCATGAGGTTGAGAGGTACCGGCTAGATATAGTTGGGCTTACCTCTACGCACGGTCTGGGCTCTGGAACCATTTCTCTTTAGATGTGCTAGACTTTGTTCCACTCTGGAGTTGCTGTGTGTGAAAGGCGTCGGGCAGGGGTGAGCTTGCTTATGGCCCCAGGCTTGAGGCCTGTACGTTGGGGTTCTCCTCGTTGGACAAGAGGGTTGCTTCCTCGCCTTTGAGTTGAGGGAAGGACTCTGACTGTTATTTGCGCTTATGTGCCAAGCGACAGTATGGAGTACGTGGCCTTCTTGGAGTCCTGTCGGCAACAACAGTGAAACCTGGAGAGGTGTGATTGGGAGGAACGGCCTCACTGATCTAAACTCGAGTGGTGTTCAGTTGTTGGACTTCTGTGCTGGCCATGGATTGGCCATAACGAATACCATATTTGAGCATAAGGGTGTCCATAAGTGCACTTGGCACCAGGATGACCGAGGTTGCAGCTCGATGATCGACTTTGTAATCGTGTCATCGGATCTGCAACCTTATGTCTTGGACACTCGGGTGAAGAGAGGGGCTGAGCTGTCAACTGATCGCCACCTGGTGGTAAGTTGGATCAGATGGCTGGAGAGGATGCGGATAGACCAGGCAGACCCAAACATATAATAAGGGTCTGCTGGGAACGTCTGGCGGAGGAACCGGTCAGAAAGATCTTTAACTGCCACCATCGGCAGAACTTCAACCTCACTCCAAGGGAGGCGAAGGACATTGAGTCTGAATGGGCCATGTTCCAAGCCTCTGTTGTCGAAGCAGCAGAACGGAGCTGTGGCCACAAGGATGTCGGTGCCTCTCGTGGTGGCAATCTCGAACCCGGTGGTGGACACCTAAGGTTCAAAAGGCTGTCAAGTTGAAGAAAGAGTCCTATCGGGTCTGGTTGAACAGTGGGACTCCAGAGGCAGCTGAGGGGTACCGGCGGGCCAAGCGTGTGGCAGCATCGGCTATTGCAGAGGCAAAAATCCCAGGCATGGGAGGAGTTTGGGAAGCCATGGAAAACAACTTTCGGTCAGTACTGAGAAGGTTCTGGCAAACCGTCAGGCGCCTCTGAGAGGAAAGCGGCGCTCCACCAACACTGTGTACAGTGGAGATGGGGCCCTGCTGACTTCAACTGCAGGCGTTATTGACCGGTGGAAGGAATACTGAGGATCTTCTCAATCCCACCAGCATGTCTTCCTTAGAGGAAGCAGAGCTGGAGGACATATCAGGAGCCAAGGTCACCAAGGTAGTTAAAAGCTCCAAGGTGGCGGGGCCCCTGGGGTGGACGAGGTTCACCCTGGGTTCCTCAAGGCTCTGGATGTTGTGGGGCTGTCCTGGTTGACACATCTCTGCAACATTGCATGGACATCGGGGGCAGTACCTCTGGATTGGCAAACCAGGGTGGTGGTCCCCTTTTCAAGAAGGGTGACCGGAGGATGTGCTCCAACTATAGGAGGATCACACTCCTCAGACTCCCTGGTAAGGTCTATTCAGGGTTGCTGAAGAAGAGAGTTCACTCAATGGTCGAAATCTCAGATTCAAGAGGAACAATGAGGATTGCCCGTGGAACACTGGACCAGTTCTACACCCTGGCCAGGATCCTGAGGGGCATGGGAGTTTGCCCAACCAGTCTACATGTGTTTTGTGGATTTGGAGAAGGCATTCAACCATGTCCCTCAAAGCATCCTGTGGGTTGTGCTCCGAGTACGGGGTACAAGGCTTGTTGTTACGAGCCATTCAGTTCCTGTACAGGAGGAGCAGGAGCTTTGTCCGCATTGCCGGTAACAATTGGACTCGTTTCCTGTTGAGGCTGGACTCCACCAGGGCTGCCCTTTGTCACCGATTCCATTCATCAGTTTTATGGACAGAAAAGCACAAAAAAGCAAAGCAGCTGGTCCAGAAGGAGTATCGTCCACAACTGCTGAAGGCCTGTGCATTGGAACTGGGGAGTCCTCTACAGCGCATCTTCAACCTGAGCCTGGAACAGGGGAAAGTCCCGTGGCTTTGGAAAACATCTTGTATCACCCCAGTCCCAAAGGTATCACATCCTAGTGAGCTGAATGACTTCCAGCCTGTTGCTCTGATGTCACATGTGATGAAGACCATGGAGCGGCTGCTGCTTCATCACCTGAGGCCACAGGTCTGCCACCTCGACCCTCTGCAGTTCACATACCAGGAGAAGGTGGGAGCGGAGGATGTCATCATCTATATGCTACACTGATCCCTCTCCCACATGAACAGAGGCAGTGGTGCTGTAAGAATTATGTTTTGGACTTCTCTAGCACCTTCAACACCATCCAACCTTTGCTCCTTAGGAACAACCTGACAGAGATGGGAGTAGACTCACACCTGGTGGCATGGATCGTGGACTGTCTTACAGACAGACCTCAGTATGTGCGTCTTGGGAACTGCAGGTCTGACATTGTGGTCAGCAACACAGGAGCGCGCAGGGGACTGTACTTTCTCGGTCCTGTTCAGCCTTTATACATCAGACTTCCAATACAACTTGGAGTCCTGCCACGCGTGCAAAAGTTCGCTGATGACACTGCAATCATGGGCTGCATCAGGAGTGGGCAGGAGGAGGAGTACAGGAAGCTAATCAAAGACTTTTTTAAATGGTGTGACTCAAACCACTTACACCTGAACACCAGCAAGACCAAGGAACTGGTGGTGGATTTTAGGAGGCCCAGGCCTCTCATGAACCCGTAATCATCAGAGGTGACTGTGTGCAGAGGGTGCAGACCTATAAATACCTGGGAGTGCAGCTGGATGACAAATTGGACTGGACTGCCAATACTGATGCTCTATGTAAGAAAGGTCAGAGCCAACTATACTTTCTTAGAAGGTTGGCGTCCTTCAACATCTGCAATAAGATGCTGCAGATGTTCTACCAGACGGTTGTGGCGAGTGCCCTCTTCTACCGGTGGTGTGCTGGGGAGGCAGCATAAAGAAGAAGGACGTCTCATGCCTGGACAAACTTGTTAGGAAGGCAGGCTCTATTTTAGGAATAAAGCTGGACAGTTTAACATCTGTAGCAGAGCGATGGGCACTAAACAAATTCCTGTCACTCATGAAGAATCCACTGCATCCACTTAACAGTATCATCTCCAGACAGAGGAGTAGCTTCAGTGACAGACTTTTGTCACTGTCCTGCTCAACTGACAGACTGAGGAGATCGTTCCTCCCCCACACTATGCGACTCTTCAATTCCACACTGGGGGAATAAATGCTAACATTATTCAAAGTTATTGTCTGTTTTACATGCATTTTTATTACTCTTTAATTAAATTTTTTTTTAATTTCCCTTGGGATTAATAAAGTATCTATCTATCTAGAATTTCTAGGTGCATCCATGGAGCGTAGGGGCTATGGTTCGGTGACCTCAGAATCTCGTCTCTGCTATTTGCGGATGACGTGGTTCTTTTGGCTTCATCGGACAGTGACCTCCAGCTCTCACTGGAGCAGTTCGCAGCCGAGCGCGAAGCAGCGGGGATGAGAGTCAGCACCTCTAAATCCAAGGCCATGGTTCTCAGCCAGAAAAGAGTGGAATGCTCTCTCGGGTTGGGAACACATTACTGCCTCAAGTGGAGGAGTTCAAGTATTTCGGGGTCATCTTTTGCCTTATCTGCTATATTCCTCTCTAACAGTCCTTTAGCCTTCCTAATATCCTTCTTATTGGTTTCCCTCATCTTCTCATACACCCTGTGGATCCCATTGGAGTTAGTAATCTTTTACACCTTTCACAGCTTGTTTTTCAACACTTTATTAACCCACTGTGGAGTTTTATTAAATTTCCTGTTATTTCCAAATTTAAGTATGTACATGTCCTGCGTTATATGTAAAGCATTTCTAAAGTCATTCCACTGCTCCTCAACTGTCTCCTCAAGCTTATGCCAGTCAATCCTCCTTAGACTTTGCGCATCTGCTCATAATTTGCCCTAGCAAAGATACACTTATGAGTTTTAGTCTTTGCATCTGTACTCTTCGAAAATTCTGAGGATTGTATTATATTATGGTCACTTGACCCTCATGGTTCCATCACCTCTATACCCTCAATTCTATCCTAATTATAACAAAACTACTGAATCTAGACAGGCTTCATCTTGTGCTGGTGCTTTAACAGACTGTGTTAGACAACAGTCACTGATTACTTCTAAACACTCCTGCTCTTGTGCTCCACTATTTGCAAGGTTATCCCAGTTAATATTCAGATTAAGTTCCTCATGACTATAACATCCCCCTATAAAATTGCCATTTTAACATTACTAAAAAGATGTGCATTAAAATTACTGGCTACATCTATAGCACACTCCCAAAATAAGACTTCTTTCCCTAAAGTTTTCCAGACTAAACCAGACATCCTCACTAGGATGGAAGTCATCATTCAATTCTATTTAACATAAATAGCAACCCCACCTATGTTTCTTTTCTGTCTATCCTTCCTAAAAATGTATATTCCTTTATGTTTTTCTCATCCTCGTTTTCATTATTTAGCCAGGTTTCTTTTGATATAACATCATAATTATGCTCTGCTCCAACTCACTTGTTTTATTTTTGATACTTCTAGCATTAAGGCAAGCAATTTTTAATGTGTTACTCATTTTACTTTTTCTTTTTACTATGCATTTTCAGTTTTACACTGTTATTTGTTCCTTTATGTACAGTTCTAAACCAACCTATACTCTAGTTTAAACAATCCTTTAGTAACCTACCTTTGCTTTGTGTCTACAAGACCTAACATTTTTGTTTAGCCATTCATTTACACGGGTCATTGTAGAAATGGTACACACATGAAATGTACAGTTTTCAAACAACAATATATCATTGCCTATATAATTCCTTACAAGTCTTTTCAAATCTTCATTGCAGACTTGACCTGTAGGGAGAGGAATCAGGTTGCCACCACTTGAAACACAGAGCATAAGTGTCAGGAGGGGCAAATGTCTGGCTGAATGGGTGAGTAACGCTAATTGACACATTTGTAAAACAAGGCAGCTACCTATGAGGGGCCAGGCTATATGAATTTCCTTGCACATCTTGGGAAAAATAGGGTGATCAAGGAAACAAAATTTGATAAGATTCTAGTGTTAAATTGTCGTGTGTACTCGGTACAATTAAATTTCTACTTCTACTACAAAGAGTGATAAAGAAAGAAACACTGGTTACACTTTAGTTTAGGTATGGCAAAAATGCATCTATTATTCATTTACTGTTATGTATACAAGGCCTTAACAAAAACTTCTTTTGGTCTTCATAACACTTTTAAAACATAAGTAGATAAGTTATTCATATCTGTGCAGTGTGGCATATTCATATGATATTAAAATTACTTGTTAATATGAAACATTCACAGGTCTTATACTGAATATGTAATATCACAAGAAATGTGTCTCAGTGAAGCTACCACAGAGCAATCCAAGTTTGGTTAGTAGGTCACATTGCAGAGAATTAACATTTTACTGATGCTTTGTAAGTGTTATGAAGTCCCAAAGAAGCTTTTGTCAAAGTCTTGTTACCTAATAGTAAATCAGTAATACATGCACTTATGCAGTGATTAAACAAAACTGTAACCAAAGTACTAGAGATAACAGACAGCACCTCCTAATTGTTAGGGATGTATGGTCCAAAGAAAAAATGTTTTGGTACTGTGTAGGGAATCCATTCCCGGACGGGTTTATCAATTCTCGGATTCGGGAATCCTGCATGTCATTCCCGGGAATCCCGGGCGCCCGGGGATGACACAGTGCACGAGTATCTCACATGTGAACGGTTTTAGAACGACCGAAACTTATTTTTAATAAAACTACTGCAATATGTTGACACCAATAAAAACTAACCTTATCTACAAGCAGTTCATGCTGTCATATAAGTACATGTATCTAGTTCGGGGGTGCCCAATGCATTGATCGCGATCAACCAGTAGATCACAAAGGTAGTGCAGGTAGATCGCGTTGCATTCAAAACATTTTTTTATTGTTAGTCTATCATATATCCTCCCTATGGCATTTGCCACTTGATTGACATACAGAGCGCCAGTCTGAGATCTCTTTTCTTCTAACACACTGGTCATCCCGCATGCACGATCAAGCGTGCGAGCTACTGCAAAACTCTGGCTGTGATCTAGTTAGCCTTCCAATTTATATCCACTAAAGAAGGGATTTGGCTGGATGTGGAAATGGAAGAGGATTTTTCTCACAATGTCACAATCAAAGTGCGTTTGTCGGATCTGTCAATCTATCATTGCTATTCCAAAGAAGGAAAATGTGGAAAGGCACTTTCGAACTGTTCATAAAAACTACGAAACTGACTTACTTCAAAATCGATCTGAGAAAGAAAAAGAGGGAACTAAAATCACAGTTAATCAGACAGCCGTCATTTTCAATTGGCTGAATTCAAAAGCTCCTTGACTGCATTATTCGCTCTACTTATTTATGCGAGTCAGCCTTTTCCCACATGAAGATTATTAAATCTAAATACTGTAGTGACCATAAATGTATTGAACTGTTATTGTGCCATAAAGGTTATTCAGTTATGCAAGGTACAACAACATATATTTTATGTAGTAAGTATACTCAGTATTTTATATATATATATATATATATATATATATATATATATACTGTATATATATACTGTATATATATATTCCATTTTTAATATAGGTAGATCATTTAGACCTGGTCATTTTAAAAGTAGTTCACAAGCCGAAAACTGTGGGCACCCCTGATCTAGTTAGTTAGGGTAATAAGAGCGTAGAAAGCACAAGCGTGTCCAGCGTGCTGTTGTCCAGCCGAGAGCGCACCTTCGTGCAGAGTACACCAGCCGCTGAGAAAGCACGCTCTGCCTTCACTGAAGTAGGCAGCACAGTCATCAGATACAGATACACTTCTAAACAATGCCCGCGCTTGCGTTGCTGTGAAACACCGCCATTTCAGTTTTTACTAATGCATCCAGTTTCTTGTCTTCATTCTGTGATGGCAAGTTTCTTGGCACAAATAATGCGGATGCAACAGACTGGCGATTGCAATTTCAAGTTACAGTTCAAAGCTGTTGTCTGACAGGCGTCAATGAAGTCTGCCCAGTCCCGGCATTCATGAGCTGGAGAGTGCAGACACCTCCTAGTTCACTGTGTTCAGTCTTAGTCGGAGCCGGGAGACTGACTGCTGCTGGCTATTGTTGACTGAATTAATCGGCAAAACACTACACCTTGGGCCAAAAAACCGTGCCACTTAATTATTTTCAACTATAACTCTGTTATTTCTCGATCGATTTTTACACTTTTACACCCTATATATGCGAGCTTAGCAGTTCGGTTTCCAGGGAATTACAGCAGTTTCATTCACAGGAAGGCGGAATGAAAAATGTCCGGGAATCCCGGGCTCCCGATTACCTCCGGATTCCCTAGTACTGTGCTACCCTTTGCAACAGCAAGCAGCTACTATACAGTCTTAAATAATTGGATGTTTATGGACCACTAAAGGCTTAACTTTCCAAGGACAATGTCAGCAACTAGTGGGAAGTCTAGCTTGATGTCCCAGTAGCAGGTAAAAGTCCACCTCTAAACCCACAATGAAAGTTTTGATGTCAACTGGAAGAGATTTCAAAATGGCTTTTTAACCCACCTCACCACTGGAGTTTAGATGAATGCAGAATTATATAGAGAACAGTGCAAGCACTCAACTGTCAAAGGAAGAGGAGACAAGGTGAGGGGAAAATAGAACCTCTGGAATCAAGCCTTTGCTCTTTTATTTGTACTTTGTATTACATTCTGTGTTATCTTTTGCTTCCTTTTATATCCCAGTTTTATTTTCATAAAGCTTACTGTCCATACCATACCACCAATCCCATTCTTTCCTTCACATATGGAAAAAAGAATAGCACAAGTAGTATGGCACAAACAGTAAATTCTAGGTGGTTACTACTACAACAATTACAAATATCATCTATACCATATGTTGCCATCTCTATATTTTTAGAGCACAATTTCTGTTTGTTTGTTCTTTATTCAAAGGTTTGTTTTGTAATCCACAATTTGAATTAAGACAAATAACACTTCTTACCATAAGTCATGTGAATGGACAGAGGAACGACTCAGGATTAGTGAGAGTGACATGAAATAATGCAATGGGATCTCACAACAGATAAAGAGTGCTACTCAGCACAGCATTAAAGTTTAATGGTAAACACAGGAATTTGGGTTCTATTCTTGTCCATTACATTAAACGTTCTTTAATCAAGCCTTTCTCTTACTATATTTTCATTACTCCAAGCCACCCAGGTCATATTGTCTCCATATTTATTTTTTTAATTTAAGGTCACAACCATAATCAGTCACCCTCGATGGGTTGGCGCACTGTCTAGGGTTTGTTCCTGCCTTGCACCCTGTGCTAGCTGAGATAGGCTCCAGCACCTACCGTGACCCTGCAATGGATTAAGTGGGTTGGAAAATTACATGACATTCTTCCCATTACATCAAATGATCCTTTTGTTTCAAATGGCTTTCAGATCCATCTACACATCTGTGGTCAAACTTCTTCTGTCATGGGCTACTTTATGATGTTTGCTCAGACGAGTATAAAAGTAACAATTACAGTGGTGTCTTTAAATCATGTGCTGACAACACAAGGAAATGCAGCTAGTAATGCTTTAAAGACGTTTTGTCTATTCACAGCTTTTTAAATTTTATTTCCTTATTGTCCATATTGAAAATATCATACTTCCAATCAAGGACTCTTTGACATATAATAATAATGTTCTTGAATGCCCCATTTCCTTTATTCTTTTGGTAGGTTTATAGATAAGTGTCACTTTTCTTCCAAAGTCAATCATAAAATATGTTAAAGGGTTGGTTGTTTCAGATTTGATAGCTAATTTCCTTCTTTCAGGATTTTTACCTTCATCCCATTTCATCTGCTAATATTGCTAGATCAGTTTTGTACCTAGAGAATAAATGAATGTGAAATAGAATGCTTCTGAAATATTAGCAAAGAATAATAATAATTGTGAACACATGTGTATATATACATATTCTAAATGTCTTACGGCTTTACAACAGGTATTTTTGCACCAGCCCATTAAAAGTAGTATAACTGATTGGCAAAACATAAAATAGGTTCAGGATGAACTCATAAAAGCCATGTTTAGTTTGGTCTTTTCTTTCAATATAATGCACAAGGATCAGAATGACCAGATTTTTATTTATGTCCACAATAATTTAAATTATTGCATCCACACTCAGAGTAACAGTTTACACAATTTCAAATGGACTTATTGAACTGGTCCATTTTAGCTAAACAACAATCAACTTGATTCATCCTTGCTTATATATTCTGGTTGACTAAGAAAGCGAAACTTCCTTGTTATGAGATGCTCCCTCTCTGAGACTCAGCCTCTCATCCTAGAGGTTACGTCATACCCTATACATATAGAAAATAGAAAATAATATTATATGCAATATTATATAAAATAATGTATGTGGCAAGTGTAAACAATGAGTCTGTACCATTTAAGGTTTAATAAGTAAAATTGACAACAAAAGCAATAATAACTTGTCAAACTGAAAACTGAACTGTCTCACATAATCCAACAATTTTGAAGTACTTCTGTTCAAGTCATAACCATTTTGATAAATTAATTAATTGCAAACAGAAGAAGAAAACAAGAGGCAGAAATTGTCTTAAGGGTGTAGAGCAGAAACGTAATCAGACAGAAGTCAGGATTAATACACTAAAACAAGCGTGCAAACTTTTATTAAGGCAAAGCTACATTAACTAAAGAATCCATGATAAAATACTGAAAATTGTCTTATTTCATTGAAATTGCTCAAGAATAAACTCTTTTCCAAAGACTTTGCTTTATTTTAACATACTTAATAGGGTCCCCATTGCATGACTAGCATTTAGAGAAAAGGCCACACACTTTATGGCTTCAGCACCAGTCATTGAAAGTGAAGATGCCTGGCAATGCACAGCATCTAAAAGGAAAAAAAATAATCTATATATATAATTCACTAAGGCAAGACAACCATGGAAAGCACGCCGGAAGGGGCGTGGATTCACTAAACCGCCGACAAATGAGACACCTATGGCGACGCAGGAAGGAGCCACGCCCACCAACTCAAGACCATTGGATACGACAACTCACAGAGCCACGCCCACCAACTCGGACGCGATGACACAGAAAAACGGCGTCATTTATATTCGTCTGTCGTAGAGGTCACATGCAGCTCCAACCCACGTTGACTGTTAATAGAGGCATGTTTCTCACGAGGTGAATCGCCATATGCGCGTGTAAAACTGTTTGCGAGGGTCTCCCATGGGATCCTTAAAACGTTCCTTTACAACTGAGGTTAAAACACAATGAAGTGAGTAGTCTTTAAAAATGAATTTTCGGTTACGACGCGACTGCGTGCACTATAGCAAACCGTTTTACACGCTACATACAGCAATTCATCCGCGACAAACATGCGTCTTCTTAGATACTCCTGTACTTTGTACACCCCCTCCCACCATGGTCGGGTGTCTTGGTGGATTATATATAGAAAGGCAGCCAAAACCGCACAGAGCAATGAAAAGTCTACGTGAGTCACAGGTGCATCTGGACTGTACAGCGACTTGAGTGACGAGTTGGAGGTGGGCACATGAGCAGGCAGTGTATACTGAACGAGAAACCAGCAGACTAGCATGACGGAGGGAGCGGAGTGGATGTCCTTCTCCTCTCCTCCAGATCCACCCTGAGCGCCGCACAGCGATTGTGTGTTGGTTCGTTCCGTGCATTGGTTAAAACCCAATGAAGGAAGCAGTCTTTAAAACCAATAAGCCCTATGCCTCTGTTTCATTACTGTCTCACCTGCTTCACCAATGCAGGCCCCGCAACAGGGGATCCGGCGGCGTCATTCCCATGACCCGCCCGGGCAGCCAACCGGGTAACCAAAGTCTTTGGGTTCAGGGGGGAGTATGGTTACAAAGCTGAAACTTAAAGGAATTGACGGAAGGGCACCACCAGGTGTGGAGCCTTTCGCTTCATTTGACTCAACACAGGAAACCTCACCCGGCCTGGACACGGACAGGATTGACAGATTGATAGCTCTTTCTCGATTCTGTGGGTGGTGGTGCATGACAGTTCTTAGTTGGTGGAGCGATTTGGCTGGTTATTTCCGAAAACAAACTAGACTCCCACCTGCTAAATAGTTACACGACCCAACAGCGGTCGTCCAAATTCTTAGAGGGACAAGTGGCTTTCAGCCACGGAGATTGAGCATTAACAGGTCTGTGATGCACTTGTATGTCCGGTACTGCGCGTTGCACTGAATGGATCAGCGTGTGTCTACCCGGCGTGGGTAAGCCGTTGAACCACATTCGTGATGGAGACCGTGGCTTCCAATTGTTCCCCACGAAGGAGAAATTCCCAGTACGTGCAATTCCCAGTATGTGCGGGTCATACGCTCGCACTGATTACATCCCTGCCCTTTGTAAAGCCCCTGACTTGGTGGATTATATATAAAAAGCAGCCGGACCGCAAAGAACAATGAAAAATCAACGTGGAAACCGACTGAGGCGGTGTTTGGAAAATTAACAGTCAAGCGTGACTCACAGGTGCGTGTGGACTGTACACAGGCAGCGACTCAGGTAGGGAGTTGGGGCGGGCACATCAGCGGGCAGTGCGTGCTGAACGAGCCCGTTCAACCCCATCCTTCGCTTTGGAAGGAGAAAGCGTGATGCGCTCCTCCAGTTTTCAGTCACGGAGAATTGTATGTTGGTTCGTAGCGTGCATTGTTGCAATGTTACTTTTCTTGGTGGTTTATTAAATTACGGATTTTTCAAATGTTTATTTTTCCTCTGTGCTTAAAAATCATTTAAAAGCGGCCTGATTATGTGCGTATGCTACGCCGTGGGTTGGCTAGTACCATATATTTTTTCTGAGCAGGGTCATGGATGGTTATCCCAGTAAGCACAGGGAGTAAGGCAAGAATGCCACACAGGGAGGATACAGGATGTGAACCCTGGTCACTAACTACGAGGCAGCAGTGGTAACAGTGCACCACTGTGCCTCCATACACACAATAACAAGAAATTAAACACTGCATGGTGAATATACCCTTAATTATGTTCAGCATATTCTAGTAACAGTGTTACTATATATTCTAGAAGAGTTGTCTCTTAGTAAGGAGCTTTGCAAATAATTCCCTGCTAACATATTTCTTAATAAATCCTTCTATTATTAAATGACAT
Organism: Polypterus senegalus; assembly: GCF_016835505.1. Taxonomy (NCBI): domain Eukaryota; kingdom Metazoa; phylum Chordata; class Cladistia; order Polypteriformes; family Polypteridae; genus Polypterus; species Polypterus senegalus. Next base: position 201,982 of record NW_024386621.1, read on the forward strand.
TCAACATTTATCTGATGATCAACTGAAATTTATTTTTTAATGTGCTTATGGAATTTTTAGTTAATATTTAATAATCTCTTACAATTTATTACAAACTAGCAAAATACCCACGCTTCAGGAGATAGTGTGTTAAAGACACAAACATATATATACATATACACACATATATACAGTATATATACATATACATCTACATATATATACATATATATATGTGCACAAAACCACGCTTTTATCAAGGCTTCCATCGGGTAGTCTTTTGAAATGAAATTTTCCTCCAATCAGTCGTACAGCAGCTTTCTTCTGACTCTTACATTTTTGTAGCTCTGATGTGTGCATCAATGTAATCGTGCACCAGGAAATCATGCATTGACAGAAGTTCCCCTTTGCTTGGAATGCAAAATGTGATTAAATGCGTTATTTTTAACGCGTTATGGAGCACATGCACACGATTGTCAAAGTAACCTTTTGTAAGTAGTGCCTGGAGGATTCAGAGTGTGGAGAAACTCTAGAGACAGCATGTGTATTAACTTGTGGATTTTTCTGTGAGTATTTGTTAACAGCGTCACAAAGTTGGTTCCAAGACTGCGTTAGCTTTGGAGCTCAGCTCAGAGCGAAATGAGGTGAATGGGAGGGAGATGATGACATCACTCCCCCCACCCATATAACTGTCAATCACCCCACAAAGACAGTGTCTCGGAATTTGCATAAGCACAGCCCCTCACCAGCAATGTTAACTTAGTTACAAAGTGATCAAAACTCGTTTATATCCCGCGTCCTCTCATTAAACTTGTATCCCGCATTAGCCGCCGGCATGACAAGCGCCAGCGCAGCCTGTCTATGAACTTAATTTAAACTTTAGGTTTACACGTGCTTTGTTTCGAAGTAGCTGCACTCGTGAATATGGTCGTATGTGTCAGTCATTTGCTTCTTATTGTTTGCTGCCTTCTCAATTGTATAATGCATGTTTTCTTCAGCGCTTTTTGGAGCTCTTCCTTGTTTTCTATGTACTGCATTGACAGTCAGTTCACGTGATTACGTGGGAGGCGTGATGATGTCACACGAAACTCCGCCCCCCACGGCCATCGAGCTCAACTCCATTACAGTATATGGAGAAAAATAGCTTCCAGTTATGACCATTACGCGTAGAATTTTGAAATGAAACCTGCCCAACTTTTGGAAGTAAGCTGTAAGGAATGGGCCTGCCAAATTTCAGCCTTCCACCCACACGGGAAGTTGGAGAATTAGTGATAAGTGAGTGAGTGTCAGTCAGTCAGTCAGTGAGGGCTTTGCCTTTTATTAGTATAGATAAAAATATATGAAGCTATAACATAATTAATTATTAAACACAAGGAAAAGGATTGAGTGTAACTGAAGGGTTAACTCAATGCAACAGAAAGAACAGTGAGAATGCAGAACTAAGGGATTGAATTGAGGGATTATTGATTATTGTAAACAGCAGATAAATGCAAAATCTTATAAGTACTTATAGGTGCCTATGAACAATCTCCCAATATATTGGAAGTATAATTTTGGAGGATTGACAGATAGGCAAAATTCTTCTGATTTTGCTTCAATGTAAGTCTTTATTTCTTCCAGTAAAGCTAGTGAAGGGTGGGATAAAAGGCAAAAACACAACTTATTTATTTCTCCAGGTTGGTGGATCTGTGTTGTTGGTTCATTAAACCAAGCATTTTGGTGAAGTGATTTTGAAATAATCACTTTGGAATAGTGCCGCACCTGGCTGAGGTGGAAGGCTGCCTCAGTGAGTTACACTATAATAAAATAGATAAAAATCCTAGAATACTGCTCTGATGCGAAGATCTGGAAAAGCTCCATCTGAAGCCTAAACTGGCCTTAGCAGAAACCATTGGTGGGACAACTTATGAAATGTGGTTTCTTGTTGCGTGATTTCCTAGTTGTTGGATTTTTATGTTGTTGTTGCACAATTGGATCGCCACAGAAGATTCTTCCTCATTGTCGATGACTTGGTTAGCCAATGGAGACTCCTTGACCTGGAGACCGGCACCATGTAGAACTGGAGAAATTTTGTGAAACACTAAGGAAGCAGCCAAATATGAAGAGCTTAATTAATAGGTCACTCAAAGGTGGGCTGTAGTTTTAACATAAATCTAGGAATAAGAAGAAATCAAATATAAGAGAACTCTATGTGAGACCTCTTTTCTGCCAAAGAGAGAGTTTATGCCATCTCAGGGATTCACTGGAATGCACTGGAGACTACCAGTAAGTATGAATAGTGCCAAGAGATTGGTCTCGTCCATTACAGGAGATGGACGTCTGAAGCAGAACTCTGTTAGCAGCAATGTTAATTTTTCTCCTTTTTTATCATCCCGAGGTATCCTGTATTTATCCAACTCGAGGAGGTTCTATTACATTATATGCAAGCATATATAAACATGAGCAGTAAGAAAGGAGCTCAGAAAGAAATGGAAAAGAAACTCAAATTTACACCGAGCCTAGACATCCTAGACAGCCATCAAGTCCAAACTCAAGGTACGGCCTTACAGAAGCTGACCTGGAACAGATAGGCAAAAGCACAGATTTCCCGGTATCTGCATCATCTCCAGTCGAGGCGAAAGTGGGAGTGAATTTGCAAGCGATGTAGGTCACGATAGCTCATCGATTCCAGAAGATCCATTGAAACTGGAAATGGTCTTGCCTTCCGTGTTTTCATCTACTCCTCATGAGCCAGGTACATTGGCTGTAACAGGGCTTGCCACTTCATCTGCAGAGCACGAAGGCTGAAACAAACTGTCTAAACTAAAGGTAATGATTGCTGCAATGGCTTCGCCAACACTTAAGATATAAAGGAGAGCAAGAAAGATATAAAGAAAAAATGAATGATATGCTCAAGACAAATGAGAAGCTGCAGGAGGATAATAAACACAAGATAAGAAACATGTAAATAATCACTTTGAGACAGCCTTTAAAGGTATGCTAGAAAAAATTGAGGAACAAATTCAGGAAAATGTGTATAAGTTTGAGAATAAACTGAAAGTACTTGGCACTCAGTTGGAAGGCGTTAAGCAAGCATTCACAACTCAGACTGAAACAGCCGCACACCTGGCATCTACTGCTTATGGGAAAGCAACGACTGTAAATTCCAAATGCAAAACATTCGGAGACAGACTTGCTGCACTGGAAGATGGATACAGAAGGAATAATATTAGAATCGAAGGTCACCCAGAGAATCGTGAAAGTCCAAACCCAGTGAAATTGTAGTCTAAAATAATTGAGAGGACTGTAAATCAGACACCGAGGTAACAGCAGCTTGCAGCATATGAGGATCAAATACCTCTTAACCTAGGAGTCTTATTGTGCGTTTGAAAATTACAATTTAAATTACATGCAATGTTGCTTCTCAGACAGAAACAACAGCTTAAATATGAAAATAACCACATTAGTATTTTCCCCGGATTTCTCACCATCAACAACTGCTAAACAGCGCATGCGAGAAAGCCAAGATTAGATACAGTCTCCTGTACCCTGCGAAACTGAAAGTGGATATCCAACGCAAGCATTTTAGCTATACCTCTACGGAGGAAGCAGAGAAAGAGTTAAGAAAATTGATCAACACTTTTTGAAATACGATCGTGAGTCATATCCTGTCATGGCATGACAAAGATCTTACCGCTGTTTGATCCGCTTGCAATGGTACTGGTACTGTAATTATACATCCTTTTTTCTTCTCTGCCACTTTTAGTTTATACTTTAATTACACTTATATGTGTATATGAATGTGTGGAGAAATTAATATTGTTTTTTCTCTTTTAAAGGAGACTCTTCAATATCATACCTTTGGTTTATTGTTATTGTTATTACTGTATTAGGGTTTACTATGCTTATCCAGGGTCACTTTTTAACAGCATTTCCTGGGTTTACTATCTCACTATCTAAAGATTGCTGAAGATTATAGTTTATGCTTATAGTAATTGGACTGTACTGGCAATAGATATCTCAATTTTATTCCTCATACACACAGTAGTTATAGGCAGGAACATACTGTCAAAATCGCAATTAGAGCTGTCAATCAAAATGATTAATGACCTTTAAGCCCCGCCCCCCTATGACGTCATACCGGAAGTCCCGCCCCGTCGCTCCCTGATGACGTCACTACGGAAAGTCCCGGCCCCTCACGTGACCTCTCTCCTCCCCTTTGGCACTGCCCCTGGCGGTTGGTTGAAGGGCCCCTGTCCCGCAGACTCTGCCTTGAACCCTCCCCTGGCCCCTGATTGGTTCTCCTTTCTGTCAAGGGGGCTTTGATGGATGTCTGCCCCCTGCTTGACCCCGCTCCCACCCCACACCCACCTGCATGCCCAGGAAACTGTCAAGGGCAGTTTGATGGATGTCTACCCCTTGTTTGAACTCCCCACCACACCCCTCTCCTGAAAGACAAGCCCGGCAAGTGACAGCCTTTAACTCGACAAGCTCAGACATGCCGGGGCATGTCCTGACCAGCTCAGACATGCCGGGGGCTGTCTCGGCCCCGCCCTTTCTCTGGCACAAGCCCAGACAGGCCGGGGCCTGTCCTGACCAACTCAGACATGCCCAAAGTCGCCTGCACCAGTCCCAGCACGCTCATGAAATTAAAATATCTATCTCATCTTGGCCTCTCTAAGTCAAGCTGCTTTTTGCTCCCTCACACAGACAACAAACTGTCAGCTGGAAGACACGGTCTGAGCCAGCCAGTGCGAAAGCACCCTGTTTCGGTCCCCGTGGGTCAGGCCGTACCTGACGGCCAGCCTTCCCACACTTCCCAGCTGCTTCTGAAAGGGCGGAATAAAACAGCCAAGCATTTTGTAAAGACTCTGACCGGGAAAATGGAATCTAGGCCCTAGATCCCAGCGTTGTACCTGGGCTGAGCTACCTTATAGCCTCTCCTGCTTTGGGTAAGAACCCCTGTATCTATTATTTAAAATATCTATCTCATCTTTGGTTCATCTAAGTCAAGATGCCTTTTCCATCTCACAGAAAAGCCTAGAGAGAATCCCAGAGAATGACCAAATGTCAGCATTTCTCAGTCAGCTTTTAACAGACCCCCTGCGAACAGGCCCTGCTCTCTCCCTACATACAGAAAGGAAAGTCTGCGTGCGTGTGCGGCTCCTGAAGCTTTCAGAACGCTGACACGTGGCTAGAATCCCCATGCCCTGCGCTTTCTCTCTGGCCGTTTGAGCACCCATCCCCCTTGAGACCATAAAGTCATTAGCTGTACTTCATTTTTAAAGTGAAGTTTAGGTTCCGGCAGGGATGCTTGCATCCTTAAAACGTGCAACTCATAGGATGACTCCCACGCCGCTGAGGAATTATTTTGAGGTCCTTTGGGGGGTAAAGAAAGGCACTTTGAAGCTGCTTATGTCATTTTTCATCTCTTTTAAGGGAGTTTAGGACCATCCCTTATCTGGGCAACTCAAGGTCTGGCTGCAACAATATTCGGATCTAAATAGAGAAAGGACGGCTGTTTAATATTTACTGGAGATGCAGAGATCACCTTTTCAACAGATAGACACCTGGCCGTGTAAATTGTCTGATAAAATGGTCCATATCTGTGATTATAAATTACCGTTCAACCTTCAAAAAATTCCGGTGTGTTTGTATAATTGGACCATATCTCTGATTATAAATGACCGTTCAAACTTCAAAAAATTCTTTTCGTATAAAATAACCCCGCGAATAGCCCATAGGTCTTACACGTCTGCAAACCGCTAAGAAAAACAAGATGAATGTCTCTCAAAATGGTGCGTCTTATCAGCATTAATTGAACGTTACCTTGTAATTTGTAATGGCTAAAATGCAATATTAACATTCTTCATACTGACTATTTTTGCAGAAGCTATTGTCCCGCAAGATCACGGTAAGCATTATTTTTGATTATTATTATTAATCCCTATTCATAACTATTATAAGCGCTAAACGAGCATATATTAAAATTTTAAGTCTGATTCCTTATGTTTTTGTTTAGATGTCTATATCGAGACTGATTCGGGAAATGGTAATTCATTTTTACAAATATTTTGTTTAAAATGTGCATGGGTTGATTATCTGAGCATGATTACGGGAGTTTCATGGTTTGATTATCTGAGCATGCTCGAGTTTGACTGGGGTCGGACACGAGCAAGATGAAAAGCGCTCCTAACCACTCACCAAATGAAATGTAATTATTTTAAGGCAAACTATTAACTCAATCCGTTATTTATCAGGCTTTAAATGTAAAAGTGTTAACTAACTGCATGAATTGTCCGTGTGAGTGCATTTTGAGTGTGCTGTATGCCGGGTGTGTATTGGCATATGTGTCAGTATACATAAAGTAAGTTTTATTTAAAAAACTTACAGCTGAATCCTTTATTTATTTATTTTAGAAATTTATATCCAAATAGATTCTTCAAACCATGATGTTGATGATGATGAAAGAGGTAAGAATATTTTGAAAATCGATAAAGTGTTTACAAAGTTCTTACGGATGCGTGTGTGTTTACAAAGTTCCTACCGGTATGCGCTTGTTCGTACGAGCGCGCACGTGCCTGTGATTACTCACGCTCTTGTAATATTATGCTTTCGCTAAATGTCATTATTTTCATTCAGAATTGTCGAGCCCAAAGTCCGCAGGGTTTTTAGAAGCGCCATGTGTCTTGTTGAATCATAGGGTAAATGAATATTATAACATGTTCCTGTCTGTATCAGGGCCGGTTGTCTAATCTGAAAAAGTTTGTGTCCATTTTACTGTATGGAGTGCACGTGCGCTTTTTAAAATGTTTTGGGTTGTTACAATTAGCCTAGCATCTGCGAGAGTCTGTCTAGCCACCATAAAAGAATTTTTTATAGTGCCGTGCTTCTATAGGCCTGAACTGGGAGTGAAAAGGGGGGGTTGACGCGTAATAAAACCTCCTCGGTTTATCATCAGCCTGCATGTGTGTGTGTGTGTGTGTGTGTGTTTGTCTGCGTGTGACAGTGTGTGGCCTGTTATTTTAAAGAGTATATTCATTTTGTTTGCGCAGCGGCAGACCATGTTATTTTAAAGAACTTGTGCATTTTGAATGTGTGCGTGTGGGTGTATGTGCGTGTGGGTGGGTTTGTGGTGTGTGTGTGTGTGTGTATGGCCTGTTATTTTAAAGAGCGTATGCATTTTGTTTGAGCTACGGCAGGCAATGGGCGCGGGGAATGTTATTTTAAAGAGCTTATGCATTTTGTATGCTTGCCTGTGTGTGTGTGTGTGTGTCTGGCCTGTTATTTTAAAGAGCGTATGCATTTTCTTTTTTTGTAGACGAGAATCCTTTACAGAACGAAACAGTTTCTGAAAGGGAATCCCCTGAGTTGACCAATCGCAGTAAGTGTCATTTTCAGTGTATCAAAGAAAAACACAGGGGTACACACGTATCTCCAGATTTTGTGAAAAGAGTCTTTAACTGAAAAGGGCATACTTTTATTTTCAGGTTCCCCGGGTGTTTTAACGCAGTTGTTGAACGGTTCAGACAACCTAGGCCTCTATCGTAACTGGCAGACCTCCACAAACACCACCCCTTCTGAGATCAGCATCGAGCATTCGCACACCCTCTGACAGCCAGCCGGACGGCATTCTCCCGTTCCCCTGAAAGCAGCAGCCTCAGTCCGCCGGGTGTCCCCTGGGGCTGACAACGACTCACTCTGACCACGGATCTCGGCGTCAAAATCGTTATTCATCACGCATATTCCCTCCGGCCTGAAACTTGGCCTAACAGAGACATCGAGAAAGACTGCAAGAGCTGACTGAAAACCTTGGCCTGTTACTGGAGCAATTTGTAGAATTAGAGGCTCCTATGTACAATTCCATACTGAAAATGTGCTTACATTTGATGCATCTGTATGCTTTTTACATGGATTCTAATCCGAAATTAAAGGATAGGTTTTATATTACTTTTTTTGCATGAAAAATAACATTGACTGCAAATTACTATTATTATTATTATTATACTCTGTGATCATAACTGTCACCTTTGATTAAATTTAGGTCATGCCTGAAAACGGGTCTAGCGGCAGCAGTGGCAGCAGCGGCAGCAGCAGCAGCAGCAACAACAGTGACAGTGACCGCAATGGCGGTGAATCAGACAGTGGGTGTGAATATCCGGCAGGGCGTAAAGGTAGGAAAAGACCATCCAGTGAAAACCTGAGACTATTAAAGAGATGTCTAATAACCTCGAATATTCTATAAAGCCCCCTAAAATCCCCACTCCTCCACGATCTCCTGAAATTGTTCAATCACCATTCCCCGTAACACATCCGATCGACAATTTTGACCTGATTAATAATTCGCTCCAGGCTCTAAATTCTGATGAAATAGCCGTAGTTAACGCTCTGCTGGAGCTTTTGAAGAATACCTCTTCTGAGGCCAGAACGTCTTCAGCCCCTTCACCACCGCCTCATACCCTAGACACGAATGTCATATCCCCAAAACCTTCTACCTCAGGGGTCTCACGTACATCGTGTACATCAGGTACCTCAGGGCCCAGTAACGCCTGTCTTCAACAATCGCCTGTTAAAGCCTTAACAGAGTCGGGTAATGCACCCCCGCATCCTCAAACAGGATCGGGAGTGACTAATTTGTCCCGGGTAAACTTGAGTCTCGAAACCAACTCTCCACAGCCCTCTACCTCGCATACGGAGAATCCTTTGTCTCCAGAGCCGTCAGTAAATTCTCCACAGCCCTCTACCTCGCATACGGAGAATCCTTCGTCTCCAGAGCCGTCAGCAAGCTCTCTGCAACCCTGCACCTCTCGATTAAATAATTTGTCTATCACGGAGCGTCCAAAATTTAACAATATCGAGATTAGACACCGCTTCAATTTTTCTGAGGCCTACGCGCTGGATTCATTCACCGAAGTATTTCATCATATGCACGAGACCCTTCAGCAACTTTTAGACAGTTTTACGAGCACTTTGAATCCTCAGGATCTAGTGCAACTAGAATTACGTGCCGATTCTCTCAACCCCGGTGTTTTTCCCTAACCCGGTGGGCACGCTTTCTGTCGAGGACTTTTTTCATCAAATTGAGTTACTTCTCCAGAGTCACGCCACTATTTTAGCCGATTCTAGTCTGACGCTAATCGTTCAGGTAGTCAGGGTTCCGGCTGGCGGAGGGGCTCATAGGCGTAAAGCCTGTACCCTTTTCAACGATGTAATCGTTCAAAAGAAACGGAAACACCTATGGATCTCTTTCAGCCCGGATGATCAGTGCTGTTTTGCCAGGGGATTGCTGGCTGTATTAAATGACAGGTTCAGAAACAATCAGAAATTGTGTGAACAAGAGGCTCGTCAACTGCACGTCAGGGTCGGGTTATCAACGGATCAGAAAGTAACGTTTTCAGATGTAGAAAAATTTGAGAGGCTCATGGGTATTAAAATTATCATCTGGTACCGGGAACCGAACACTAGCGCTCTATTAAAATTTGAAGCGTCCCAGGGCCGAAAACCAAAGACGGCGTTCTTGTTTTTGCACCATGAGCATTATTACGGTATTTTGAATCTAAAAGGCTTTCTGGGATTTGACTACATCTGCGATTTCTGCTACACGGGATATTCTGACCCGTCACGACATCGCTGCGAGCAGCACTGCAGCGTCTGTTTATCTACAGACTGTCGAGCGGTTGACGGGGAAGCTTTTCGATGTACCGATTGCCATCGTTTCTGTCGATCAAGGTTTTGCTTCGAACTCCACAAAACGCGTAAATTTAATGAAAAGACGCGTCGGTCTGAAAGCCTCTGAGATACCCAGAAAGTCTGCGCACTCTGCAACCAGAAATACGTGGTGAATGCCGAGTCAAAACCTCACAAGTGTCGACCCAAACACTGCCGCGTTTGTAGAGTGGTCGTGGAAGAGTCGGATGAAAATCATCAGTGTTTTATTCAAAGCTTACCGGTAAGACCGCTCCAAGAAAACTATGTGTTCTACGATTTTGAGTGCCGTCAAGATGACGGAATCCACATCCCCAATTACATCCACTGCATGCATTGAAACGGTCAATCTTGGAGTCGGGCTGGTGAGGACTGCGTAGCAAAGTTCTTCCACAGATATCGATGTCCGAAATACGAAGATTACACGTTCATAGCTCACAATTCTAAGGGGTATGACGGCTATTTCCTTTTGAAATATCTCGTCGAGAGCGGACAAACTCCGTCTGTTACATCTCAGGGGTGTAAACTAATGTGCTTTATAGAAGAAGATTATAACTTGAGATTTATCGATTCGTTGAACTTCTTGCCTATGAAATTGAGCAGTATGCCCAAAGCCCTGGGATTCCAGGCTCAAAAAGGGTACTTTCCCCATTTCTTTAACACCGCTGAAAATCAAAATTACATCGGACCGTACCCCGAGCCTAAATATTACGGTTTTGAGCACATGATGAGCCAGGAAAGACAGGAGTTTTTGTCTTGGTACGATTCGATTAAAAGCGGTACCTTCAACTTTAAACAAGAAATGGCCTACTATTGTCGAAACAACGTGGTTATTTTGAGAACGGCGTGCATGAAATTTAGAGAGGAAGTGCTCAGGATCGGCAATATCGATCCTTTTCAGTGTATGACCCTAGCTTCTCTCTGCCTGTCCATGTACAGACAAAACTGCATGCCCGATAATGCAATCGGAATCATTCCGAGTGATCATTACAAAAGCACTCACAAAGCTTATTCTAATGCTTCTATTCAATGGCTGATGTTTCTTTCCGAAAAGGAAAAATAAACATTCGGCACGCCCTGAATCACGGTGAAGTCAAGATGGGTTCCTTTTATCTAGATGGTTACGCCGAAGTTCAAGGTGTCCCGACGGCCTTTGAGTTCGCTGGCTGCTTTTATCACGGATGTCCAGAGTGCTATGAGGCAAGCCAAACATCCTCTCACCGGGGCTCCTTATGCCGAATTGTTTCAAACGTTTGACGACAAACTCAAGAATTTGCGTGAAACATTTCATCTGACGGTGAGAGTCCTTTGGGAACATCAATGGGAACGCATGAAAAAAGAGGACTCGGAGCTTCAGGAATTCTTAAGGCGCTTTGAGTTTCCTGAACCTATCAATCCCATGACGCCCTGTATGGAGGGCACCAGCGCGATCAAATTATATCATAAGGTTCAAGGCACGAGCAAATGCATTATTACGATTTTACGAGTCTGTACCCTTACGTCAACAAAACAAAACCTACCCGATCGGCCATCCGACCCTTGTTTTCCAGGAGTTTGGCGATCTTAAGAAATACTTTGGGCTCATTAAAATCACCGTGTTAGCCCCTCGCAATTTGTACTTTCCGGTCCTCCCTTTAAGAATTTGTGATAAATTGATGTTCGTTCTGTGTCGTACGTGCGCAGAAACCCAGACGTCCACCGGCCTTTGCCGTCACAACGATCGGGAAAGGTCTTTAACAGGAACCTGGTGCAGCGTCGAGATACTCAAGGCCTTAGATAAAGGGTACAGAGTTTTAAAGATTCACGAGATATGGCATTACGAACAGAGTACCGCAGATTTATTTTCCGAGTACATCAAAATTCATCTGAAAGGCAAACAGGAGGCCTCCGGTGGCCCTCCTGGGCCGGGACGAAGCGTCCGCCGGCGCTATGTGGCGACTATTTCTTAAAAGAAGGTGTATTATTGGAGAGTGTAAACATAGCCTCCAACCCGCTAAGAGACAAATTTCCAAGCTATTTCTGAATTCTCTTTGGGGAAAATTTGGTCAGAAGCCTAACCAGCTGACCACGACGTTTGTTACACACACCCAAGAATTCTTCGATTACCTGTTCTCAGACGTGTATCGGGTCTCCTATTTTGGCTTTATCAGCGATGAAATCGCTCAAGTGCAGTGGAGGTATGCGGATGATAGATACGTTCTACCGGACCCGTCAATGTGGTGATCGCGCTTTCACCACGCCTATGCCCGTTAGAATTGTATGAATTGTTGGATCGTTTAGGGCGAGGATTCTGTATCATGATACAGATTCCGTTATCTTCACAGCATCACCCGGCCAGTACACTCCGCCCTAGGGGACTATTTAGGTGAACTCACCAGCGAACTAGATCCTGACGACTTCATAGAAGAATTTGTTTCCGGGGGTCCGAAAACGTACGCGTACAAAACGTTCAAAGGCAAGGTCTGCATGAAAGTCAAGGGCATTACTCTCAATCACGAAACGGTTCAAACGGTAAACCTATACTCATTAATGGATCTAGTGCATAGTTTTGTAGAACAAGACGTCACGAAAGAAATAACGGTTCACGGCACGCAGATTCATAGGAACAAAAAGAACCTGACGTTGCAAAATCGTCCACTCAGAAAAAGATTCAGAGTGGTGTACAACAAAAGGGTTCTTTTGCCCGATTTCACATCTCTCCCCTATGGATACTAAAGAGGGTTTTGACGTTAGACTTCAGCATCCGTTCTCAAAAATAGTCTCGGGACCCTCGTGTTCAGGTAAATCGCATTATGTGAAAAAGCTTTTGGAGCACGCGGACCATGTACTTTCTCGCCGACCTGACAATATAGTCTGGTTTTATAGCTGCTGGCAGACTCTGTACGACGAACTGTTAGCCCACTTTCCCAGTATCAGATTTTTGGAGGGGTTACCCGTCTCCTTAAGCGACGATGAACTACTGCCGCCTGACCGAGTAAACTTGGTGATTGTCGACGATTTGATGGAACAGGCGAGCCATAGCCAAGAGATAGAGAGGGCCTTCACAAAATATACTCATCACCGGAATTTGTCCATCATTTACTTGGTCCAAAATTTATTTTTTCAAGGCAAGAAAAGTAGAACGATAAATCTGAATGCCAATTACATTACCCTGTTTAAAAACCCAAGAGATAAGCTGCAAATTACGAATTTAGCGCGTCAAATGTACCCCGGCAGGGTGAAATTTTTCTTGGAGGCCTTTGAGGATGCTACGCGAACCCCTTACGGTTATCTGTTGGTGGATCTGAAAGCCCAGACGCCTGATGAATTTCGTTTACGTTCCGGATTGTTTCCTCCCGACTGGCCTGTGGCCTACGTCGTGAAAAGATAAAGACGGGCGATTTCCCGAGTATTTGAGAAAGAACCGGCATGTCGATCAGAATAAAAAGAAATCTCCCTCTGCTCAAGACCCTACACAGGGTCTCCTGTCGCCGAAGAAAAGCGCTGTTGAGCGAGGCTCCGGACGATTTCATTTACGCTCTGGCCGAAATAGCTCTCAATACTTTAAAAGGCCACGTACCCCTGACTTCCAGACAGTTCAAGTTGCTGAAGAAGCATCGTTGCTCCGTTAAAAAACTCGGCGATAAAAAACTCACCGTTAAAAAGAAAAAAGTCCTTTTAAATCAGAAAGGAGGGTTTCTGGGGCCCTATTAAGCGCCGCCATTCCTTTCATTACTAGTTTAATAGGTTCGAGATTATAAATATGGAATACACGCGCAAGATGTACCTGGTCCCACAACAACAAATGGCTCAATGGCCTCAGAAAGCCCCAACTTCCACCGACCTTTTAAGCGCTACGGAAAGTGAACTGGATAAACAAATGAAACTCATACTTGAACGCGGTGACTTGAGCGCCGATGCAAAAGTAAAACTTTATACGACCGTCTTACAAAGATACCTGACCTTTGTGAAAAAAGCGGATAAACAATCCGGTTCTCTGACGTTATTGCTGCCTGCCGAGAGCCAGGAGGAGCCGTCGGGAGCTCTCAAACAGGCCCGAGTACCCCAGAAGAAAGGGTGTACGACGAGATTTTGAAAAGTGCTCCGGAGAAATCAAAGAAATATACTGAAATTATTTTACAGAAAATGTCGCATCACCCTAATACAACCTACTGGAATGGCTTGGGAGAGTTTGTGTTTGTGGAGAACCTTTACCCGTACGAATATGGTCGATCTAATGCGAAACTTAACCCCCGTCACAACATACCGTCCTATCGGAGACCTAGGGGGTGGAAAGAATTTATTAAGGCCCTGGCCGGTTTGAACATCCCGACCTCTGCCGTGCCGAACATCGACACGAGAGAGCTTCTAGAGAGTTTCAAAACTTCTGCCCCGGACGGGGCCTCTACCTTTGCTGTCTCTGCCTCTGCTGCCCTGCTGCTGCTGCTCCGATACACCTGTGGGCAAGAAAACCAGATCTGCAGAAAGAATGAATGGATTCCTTATTGAAATGTAATTATATTTTTGTTTTTAATAAAATATTACATTGGATTACACAGGCGGTCTATTCTTTATTAAGATGATGACAGGGCCTAGAACTTTGCAGGCAGGGATGATCCTGAAAACCTCTGGGAGCGTTCTTAGACAAAGTGTTGACAAACTTTTGAACCATATCATCGTTCTTGGTGACTTCATTAAAATACAGGTTCATGACCTCTTGATAAGAACGTCCTTTCCCTCTGTGATGCAGGAAAAAAATACAATGTTGTCCGCAGACGTTAGAAAACCAGCTTTGAAGCTGTCGGGTATGGTGAATAATGTCTTTACAGTTTCTGTTTAAAAAGCTGTATATTTCCTCAGGAAAATAGATAAAGTCTGGTGGGGCCCGTAGGAATCAAAAATTCTCCAGTTCCATCTTCTCTGAGATGTATGGCCAACCAGTGTTCTCCGGATTGATTTTGATGGTGAGTATTGACGACAATCATGGTCGGGAGATCCGTGAGTATCTTTTCTGGCAGTTGGTCGCACGCCAGCACTCCGTAAAACAGCTTTTCTGTGTACGGATTACGGACAGGAGTTTGTCAATCTGCAGGGTGTTCATGCTTTTTTAGTAATCATAAAGTATGTTTCTTCTCTGGTTTATTTCAATAATGTTGTCAAAGACGGCGTACACTATTAGATTCACCGTATGGGGTAGGGGTTGTCGAAAGCGGATTTCAAATCTCATGTTCCCGGTTTTCATCAAGGAGAAATGGTCTCCGCATTCTTGATCGGGCGTCAAATCAAAGGCAAAGAGAGTGTATCCCTGGGAGAATTCAGAGCGTTTGATGGCTAAAGGCAGGTCTTTCAAATGCTTTCCGGAGGCCAGCACGAGGTTGTAATATTCTCGAGCTGTGATGTCATTAGCAAAATGAGATTGAAATGGTTTGGCGGAATCTGCTCTCCGTCCAAATACAAGGCCAGGAACTCCACCTGGTTATGCTTGAAATTGAAGGGGTTTCGGGCGTAATCCCCTGAAAAGGCATCATTATCCACCAGGCCTAGGACCACGTACTTGGGTATCTGTCCCAAGAACAGGTTCTCCTGATTGCTCACTCGGATCCCGGCTGGCATGCTGAGAACTTTCATATTCACTCTTTCCACGGGGTACTTGGCATTGGCGTTGGTGAGAGCGTGGGCGTGCCCTATTTTCACCGCCGCCGAAACTTTAACTTTCTTAACAAAAGAGCGGCGGATAAAATGTTTACTTTGTAACGCTTCGGCATCTCGGACATCAGACAGAATTCATTTTTGCTCCGTACCATTTTTATTCTGACATCCACCCCGTTTAGAATTAATTTTTCTTGAAAAAATAGGTCGGAATGAATAGGCCCGAGGAGTTCTACTGTTTTACCCTGGGCGTATATCCGTTTCTTTTTGAACCCTCATTCGGTCCATCCAAGGCGGTGTTTTCATGTTTGTTGGCCGTGTCTTTGTAAAAAAGACCCGAAGCAAATTGAAACTTGAGAGTTTCATTGCTGTAATTTAACAATTCCTCAAAAAGGGCCCTGTATGGGTAAAGGCTGGAACTCTGGGATATTAAGCGATCTCCCAAGGTGACATCCACTTGTGAAAATAAGGCGGCTATCGGATAATTAACCAAGGCTACCCGGGCCCCTTGGCCCGGATTAGTTCCGTCGGCATTGACGATTTTGCATCGGACGTGTAGAAGCGTGTTATTCAGGTCCAAGTAGTCTTCCCGTTCGGTAATCAGAAACTCCAACGGGCGACTTCCGATAGAGCTGAGAGAGGGGGGACCTCGACGTAGATGCTTTTTTCTACGCTAGTCTGAGTATAGGGTACCGTAAACAAGTCCAGTTCAGATTTCACACACTCTTGAGACATTCGATGAACGAAAGACATCTTGAGTTAAAAAATGTTTTTCGATTTCTTTTTTCTGCGGGCGCGGGACTTATCCTTGTGTCGGAGAGAAGAAAATGATGTAAAAGCTGAACGGCGCGTCTTTTTGATGATCGGAGCGGCTCGTGATCCGGGCGGTCTCTTACGTTTAGTTTTCCTCATCACCATCAGACCCGACCCCGATTGATTTTCTTCGCTTCCTCGAGTCATCGCTCCCGACATGGCCCCTGCCACCACGTCTTTGACAATATTCTTAGCGGCTGATTTAATGTGGGTTTGACAATTTGAATCCTCTTTTCAAGAGAGGCAAAGCTCGTCTAAACAACCCGCGAAATATTCCGCCGATCCCAGAGCCATACATCACGGGGACCCCAGAAAACCCGGGGAGGCCATTGCCCGCTTGGGCTTCATAATAATGCACGTAGGGGCTAGGGTCCAGGTAAGATCTCATCTCTGTATTAGTCGTGTATACAACTTTTACAGGGTCTGAAATGTAACTTGACAATGACTTTACCAAACTGAAATGGAACCGGTTTGTTCTGATCCGTCTTTATTTCAACGGTCAAAGTATCAAACTGACTCTTGCTGACCGGAGCGTAGTGCGGCCTGTCGTAGGTGATTGTGGTAATCTTATTCATCTCATCCTCAATATGTACATCTCAAGAGAGGGACGTAGCTGTCTCCGACTCTTTGGTGAGACACAATGTCGCTGTAGACGTACAAGGTATAAAACCCCGCTCTGATATCCGCGGGGTAAGGAGCTTCATTCACCAGACCTGTGTTCACATCCGCGTGAGCTCCTAAAATCCTCCCCAACTGTCCCTTGACATGCAGAGATTCATCCTTGACGGTGCTTACGACGTAGAATCTTCGCTCCAGAGCACTGTACCGGAATCTCATGGTGTTTTCAGGTATTGGAGTGTTGGCTGAACCGCCCTCGATGGCTAGGGGTTCTTTCGCCAACGCTTCATTCATCTTGGAGGTCACTTTCTCGAGGCTAGCGTAATACCCCGATGGAATAGTATAATATTTAACTAATCTCGGGGACACCACAATAAAATTATTATCCGGTTTATCTAGGGTATTCCAGGTGTGCGGATATTGAATTTCGGCCAATGCCACTTCCCAGGGGCCCTGTAGTTCGATGGGGCGGCTAATTTGACGGTAAATTCGGCGATGGTGTTATTAGGGAAAACATCCTGGGAAGAATTGCTGGGAAGAACGGCGTAAAAGCTTTTCTCTCCATTGTGAAAACCCTGTGAATGAAATACTATTTTTCATTCTCAGTATTTAACGTCTTGCGTAGCTTTCAGGGATCCAACTGTTAAACTTTTCGGGCCATCCGAGCCATTTCACCAAAATATGCTTTTTTCTACGGATATTTTTTTTCGCCAAAATCTTTTCGATCCTGAAGACGTCCGGCCCTCGAATCTTTTGTAACTCCGCATCGTAAAAGGAACCTATAATGTCTTCGCCGTCATAATCTTTGAGCTTGTAGACAGGCGGATCCCTAGGGACTAGTTCAGAAACGGTAAATACCTCGTCTGAAAAGGTTTGTTCGTAGCCCTTGGTAAAAGGATTGCGGCTTTCGACACTCTCACCGTATCTCCGACTTTGAATTTATATTTTAGACTTGTATTGGGTTTAGTTAGGCCGTATAAGTTTTTAAAGACTTTCCAAGAATTGGAACTGTTCACCTCGGCAGGGGCCATTTTTATGCCCCGGTGATAGCTCAGATTATAAGATTTGACCAAGTCCTGTAGCCGGGCAGATAGGACCGGGTATTCGGAGCTGAAATACGCCACATTTTGGTCTTCAGAGTTCGATCGAACCTCTCCACCACGAAGCCTTTAACTCACTAGCGGTGGTGAAATGTTTTATCCCGTGTTTACGGAGCAGGCTTTGAAATTCCCGATTGAGAAACTCTTTACCGCTATCGGTCTGAAGTTTGACGGGAGCTCTACCTTGCTGCAAAATATCTCGAAAAGCCCTGGTTACTTCTTTACCGGTTTTGTTTTTCAGAGCCCTGACCCAGGCGTATTTAGAAAGAATATCTATACAAGTCAGTAGATACTTGTAGCCTCGGTTATACTCGGCCAGGTTTGTCATATCCGCCAGATCGATCTGCCATTGCCCGTCTATATTGGAAACATACACTTTATTCCTTTTAAAATGGATTCTGGGCCGGCTTATGGATCGTATAGGTGTATTGCCCGATAACCAATCGGATACCTCTTGGTCCCCAATACGGTGTCCGGCGTGCAAGACAGCTCTTTTCAAGGATTCTTTACCCCCTAAGGCCCCCGGGTTCTCAGAGTTATAATACGTTTTTTCCAAGACCTGCTCCATCGCCGGTGATGAAACAAACACTGACAACACTTAACAACTTAGAAAACATTTATTTAAGATTCTGCATGGTTCAGACTGCTGCGGTTTCAGGTTCAGAAAGACCCCCCAGGTCTATCATATCATCAAATTCCAGGTCATATTTAGTCCAGAGATTCATATGGCCCTCATGATTAATATTACGTTTACAAAACTCATTTGCCACACGGCGGATAACAGAGTAAGAGTATTCATCCATTTCATAAAATGACTGCATTACAGTGTCATGAATAGAGCTGGTATTTTCAATTTCATCTACAGTCTTTTCAACCACCGTGTCTATTTTGGGAATCGGCAATAGAATATTATAATACCCCAGAACTTTCACCGCCAAGCGTTTCAGCCAAGACTTACGGAAAATCTTCAGAATCTTCTGAAAACGACCTTGTCGGTATCCGATTTCAGGTTCAAAGAGGCAGGTATGCCTAGACTGTCCGGGATGTTTTATATCACATCCTTGACATTCTTTTTTCTGGTCGTAGTAAACAATAATGTCCACCAGAGACGTTATCAGTCCTTTAATAAGCTGCAGGGTCTTTTCCCAGGTTTCAGACAGCAACCCATCGGGACAATCCATATCTGTCTCAGAAAGTCAGATCGACATCGGTTCCTCCGGATCTTGTTTGTTCACCCAAGGTTGTCCCGGAGCTAGGTAAGAGGTTTCCGTCTGATCACCATTAGCGAGGCCGGGGTAAGAACTCACCGGCCCTGGAGACTGAAATCCACCGTCGGTCTCAAGGTCTGTAGCCCAGAGAGTGTAATCGGGTCGTACAGTAAAATAACGCGGGTCACGTTCTTGGCGGTCCTGAATGCCGTCCGGCCAGCCCGAGTTATAAAATTGGTAAGTTTCAGGCTTGGAAGCCTCAGGCAGGACCCCTGAGGATGTTACACCGACCTCCATCATTGCAGAGTCTGCAGCTGCCGAAATGCAGAGAGCGCTAAAAGCTTCAACGAATGCTGAGGTCTGATCATCCGTCTGGATCCGGGACTAACAGGTGGAGTATTTAGGTAAAGGGAGGGCTTGGCGTAAACTAGCGTCGGGTTTCCCTGATTGTCGCCGCCTGATTCTACCTTGGTTTCGCGACTTGGTCCGATCCGGGTCTGACGCTTCAGCTTTAAGAAACTCGGGAAACAAACATCTTTTCACCCTGCAGATCCGACGCTTGGCTGGGACCTAGGACCTAGATTCCATTTTCCGGTCAGAGTCTTTACAAAATGCTTGGCTGTTTTAGGCTTTCAGAAGGGCTTTTAGGGAGGTGTGGGGACTGGGAAGTGTGGGAAGGCTGCCCGTCAGATGCGACCTGACCCACGGGGACGAAACAGGGTGCGATCGCACTGGCTGGCTCAGACCGTGTCTTCCAGCTGACAGTTTGTTGTCTGTGTGAGGGCAAAAAGCACCTTGACTTAGAGAGGCCAAGATGAGATAGATATTTTAATTTCGTGAACGTGCTGGGACTGGTGCAGGGCGACTTTGGGCATGTCTGAGCCGGTCAGGACAGGCCCCGGGCCTGTCTGGGCTTGTGCCAGAGAAAGGGCGGGGGCGAGGCAGCCCCGGGCATGTCTGAGCTAGTCAGGACAGGCCCGGGCATGTCTGAGCTTGTCGAGGTAAAGGCTGTCACTTGCCGGGCTTGTCTTTTGGGACAGTTTCCTGGGAGGCAGGTGTGGGTGGGGAGTTCAAACAGGGGTAGACATCCATCAAACTGCCCTTGACAGTTTCCTGGGCAGGCAGGTGGGTGTGGGGTGGGAGCGGGGTCAAGCAGGGGGCAGACATCCATCAAAGCCCCCTTGACAGAAAGGAGAACCAATCTGGGGCTGGGGAGGGTTCAAGGCAGAGTCTGGGCGGTGACAGGGGCCCTTCAACCAACCGCCGCCAGGGGCAGTGCCAAAGGGGAGGAGAGAGGTCACGTGAGGGGCGGGACTTTCGAGTGGCGTCATCAGGGGCGGCGGGCGGGACTTCCGGTCTTTGCGTCATGGGGGCGGGACTTCGGTTTGGCAGCTCTAATTGCGATTTTGACAGTATGTCCCTGCCTATAACTACTCACCGCTGCTGGGGGCTTGTTTTGTTTTGGACGTACTCTGTCTCTAGGTATCTCAGAGGACTGGGTCTTTGTGAAGTGTCATCTAGCCTCAAGTGGGGGAGGCAAAATGGGGGTGAGGGAGTGGGGGAGAGGAAGAGAACAAGCTATTTCTAATCTATCCATTTAATCTTTATAATTATAAGGCCAACATAACAACAGGCCTCATAGTAAAAACTCCTGGGAAAATTGGAAATTAAGGTCAAAGCTGTCTTATTTTCAGTTAAGACTTCAAAATGACAACAAAAGTTCAGAAGCCAGGGGGTATTTTCCGTGCGTCACTTAAATCATCCGAGCAGATGCCTCATCACCTTTCAAACACAGCTGTGTAGTAGATTAGTCTAGCTGGATCTAATCTTTCGAGATGAAATGCACCACCCATATATATTGAGTCTAGAAAATATGATCAGCAAGTCTTTGATAGACTGTAACAAAATGATGAAAGAACGGGCATTTTTTTTTCTCTCACACAAGTGAAGCAGGACCTTTTATTCAAAGAATATAAATATTTTCAAGATTTAATATGCCAAGGGGTAACACTGCAAAAGCAGCCCAAACCAGAAAAGACAGCTGGCAAAAATGGCCAAACAATTTAAACGCTAAATAGTGTGCATTGTACTTACTGAATGCAGCGTTTCATTTCTATGAAGATTAATTATTATTATAATAATAATAATAATTCCAGATCAAATGTGAGCACAAGGAGAACATGGGAACAGGTTAAAGTGAAGTACAAGAATATACTCCAAACTGGTAAATATTGGTATATAACTATTTAAAGAATTGTTGACATAAAGAATCATATACAGTATAATATAAAAACATTAAAAAACATTAATTTTAAAGCTAATAAGAAGGTAGACAAGCAAAAAACAGGTGGAGGTCCATGCAGTCCAGACCTAACCCCTGCAGAAGAGTTGGCTCTCCAGCAAAATGCCCATCGCCCTGTTTCTGAGGGCATTCCAGGGGAAGCTCCTCCTCAGAACCAGTGGCAGGATGCAGTGGTCACTTCATTTCAGATAAAGGATGGTCATTGCATATATTTGTCCTCAATGTGTGCCATAGGTATGTTCCATATAGCCCTCTTTTTGTTGGGTCAGTTGCAGGGAATGTCAAATCCATAGAACCTGTGTCTGAACAACGAGGTCAAATATTTGATGAAGGCACTGTGTCTGATTATTCATCAGGAGGAGAGGTAAATTTTCCAAATAATGTTTGAACAAAGTCCACTCTGATCAGTACCATGTGCCCCAATCACATTTGGAAATCCTGGGTAATGAGAATGTTAGGATGATTGTGAGATTCTTTATGGAACTGTGGGTGTTTTTGCCTGTGTACCTGCAATGGCATGAAACGCCTCTTTTATTGTCTGCACACGCAGGTGTCCAGGAAACACTATGAAAACCTGGAGGAAATATTTCAGAGCCAAACAGACTTTACGAATTGCCTGGCAAACTTCACTTTTAGATAGATTTTAGATAGATAGATACACCTACAGTATATAAAAAGGTGCCACTTGTGAAAAACATCAAAGCAATGCATACTCTCTGTGTGGTTGTGAGAGCCTGACTTTGCCTAGTTTGACTTTGATTATAAGGTGCTAATAAATCTTTGAGGTACAATATTTCCCCTTGGCTAAGCGGTATCTTTGAAAAGAATTTCCTCCGGAAGCAATAAAGGATCTTGCCGATCGCGGAAAACCCTCTCTGGATGAAATTCTCTTCTTATAATTTGCACACCGATATCAATTGGTCGCTCATTCGTGAACAGCGAAGCCATGACTGAATGAATTCCATGCATAGACATTGATTAAGTGTGTGAGCTAAACCTTGTTTACATAGAACAAACCTGCTCCGAGCAGGTTTGAGGATTTGATGTGCTGCTATGACAACACATCCAGCAAGAGTTCGAAAACCGACAGATCCAGGATCATGCCAAATAATCAACAATTACATCCGGCTAAACAAGTAATCCACGTATGAAAAATACCCCCAGGTCTCCAAGACCGGACAGTTAACTTTGTGAACTGGAATGTAAAAGGCCTGAGTCACAAATTAAACAGAAAGAAAGTATTCTCTCACCTAACAGGTCTAAATGCTAAAATAGTATTTTTACATGAGACCCACTTATTAAGCAAGGATCAGTTTCAGCTTCACAAAGACTGGACTGGCCAAATGTTCCATTCTAGCCTTACAAAGAAACTAGAGGTGTGGGATTTCTTATACATAGAACATTTTCATTTGTAGTATCAGATGTAGTATCTGATCCTGACGGGAGATATGTGATTGTTATAGGTAATTTATTTAACTGTAAAGTGATTTTGATAAATATTTATTCATCAATTGTCGATGATAGGGAATTCATGCAAAATATATTTGCATTCATTCTCAATTTGAACACTCATAAAATTATAATGGCTGGGACTTTAATTTTGTTTTAAATCCAAACCTAGATAGGTCCCCTGCCACAGGGGCAATGACATCAACACTGCAAACCCAATTACACAGTTTGTAACTGATCACAACTTATCAGATCCCTGGAGATTTCTAAACCCAAACTCAAGAGCATATTCCTTCTACTCACCGTGCATCATTGCTACTCAAGAATTAATCATTTATTAGTAGACAACAATTTCTTGCCTAAGATTAAATGCCCCTTTGATTTTGAGCTAAAATCATTTTGCCCCACATACTCATCTCGGAGATGGCATCTTAATCCACTTTTATTAACAGATAAGAACTGTACAGAATTTAAATCCTAGCAAATCAATATTTTTTTAGAGACAAATACATCCAGCCTTCTTAAGAGGACAGATTATCTCATACCTTTCTCACAAAAATAAATTGAAAATCAAGAAGGTATCAGAGCTAATTAGTGAAATTACCACAATAGATCAAGAACATGCCAGGTGCCCAAATGAGGCACTTCATAGGAAAAAGACAGGCTCTGCATTCAGAATTCAACCTCTTAACAACTAAAGAAACTGAACAACTCATATTTAAATCAAGACATCATTACTATGAACATGGAGAAAGCTAATAAGATCTTAGCTCAACAAATCCACAAGCAAGAAGTTCGCAATGCAATCCCAGCAATCACAAACACGAATGGAGACAAAATCATTGACCATAAAGATATAATGCACACATTTATAGACTACTATAAATCCTTATATTCTACTGAGTTTAAACAAGACAAGACACAATCTAATGCATTTCTGGATGTATTACAGATACCAAAAATAGATACACTTAGTGCAGAGGAATTGGATAAACCTTTGGCACTATCAGAATTACTACATGCTATAAAGTCACTTCAGAGTGGGAAAGCAGCAGGCCCTGATGGCTACCCTGTCAACTTTTATAAGAAATTCTCCACTCAGCCAGCTCCCTTTTATCGGAAACATTCACAGAAGCTAGAGACAATCAAATTCTACCTAAAACTTTTCGCCAAGAATTAATCACCATCTTTCCTAAGCAAAATAAGGACTTATTACAATGTGCATCATACAGACCAATTTCACTTCTGAATAATGATGTTAAGATACTCTCCAAAGCCCTAGTAGAAGGATGGAGAAAGTGCTGCCTTTGGTAATATCACAAGAGCAAACTGGATTTATTAAAGGCCGATACTTAGCTTCCAATCTTGATGCCTGTTTAATGTAATATATTCACCTGCAAAGTCAAACACCCCAGAAATATTATTATCGTTGGATGCAAAAAGCATTTGATATGATTGAATGGAACTACCTTTTCACTACATTGGAGAAATTTGGGTTTGGCCCGAATATTTGTGCATGGATCAAACTACTATATACCAATCCAGAAGCTTCAGTTTGTATTAACAACATTAATTCAGACTACTTTAAACTAGAATGTGGTAATAGACAAGGATGCCCCTTGTCACCACTTCTTTTGCAATCACCATTGACCCACTGGTAGTTCACTGTCAAAATGCTTAAGAGATAAAGAGGATTATCAGAGAAGGACTTAAACAGAAAACTTCTCTATATGCAGATGATATGGTACTGTATATATCAGACCCACAAAATTCTGCGCCAGCAGTCCTAATAGCACTTAGCAGAATTTCAAAGATTTCTAGTCTCAGAATTAATTTGAATAAAAGTGTGCTCTTTCCAGTGAATTCTCAAGCACACAATATTAGTTTGGAAACCTTCCTTTTATCATTGCAGTTCAGTTTAAATACCGAGGGGTAAACAACACAAGTAAACGTAAAGCTCTTTATCAACAAAATTTTGCCGTCTGTATGGAAAAAATTAAGCAAGGCTTGCAAAGATGGTCAACCCTTAATCTCACTTTAGCTGGAAGAATTAACATTGTTAAGATGAATATCCTTCCTAAGCTTCTTTTTATTGCAAAATATTCCAATATATATCAATGTAAATTTGTTTAAGAAATCAGATTCAACCATGACCTCATATATTTAAAATTCAAAACATACATGTATTCAAGGGTGACCCTACAAAGACCTACGGTGGAAGGTGGCATGGCTCTACCTAACTTTCAGTTTTATTACTGGGAAGCAAACAAACAAGTTATAAAACCTGGACATGGACATAAGTAGATGAACAGACACAGGCTTGTTCCACAATAGAAATAAAATCCTGAAGTACTTCTTTATATTCTTTGAGCAGTATTTGGGGATGGAGTCGAAATGAGGGCTAGTATCAAGAATAAGGAGGGAGGAAGTAAAGGAGATACTGAAAAGAATGAAAAATTGAAGGGCAACAGGACCAAATGAAATACCAGCAGAAGTGTTGAAGAGTTTAGGAGAAAATGGAGTAGATGTCTAATACAGGAGATCTATGAAAGAAGAGAATACCAGAAGAGTGTGAATTTAGGAGAAGGGTGATATTCAGAACTGTAGGAACTATACAGGGATGAAGTTTATACACAATTAAAATTTGAAAGGAAAGAGAAGGCTTAGGGAAGAGACTACCATAGAGGGAGGAGCAGTTTGGTTTTATGCCAGGAGAGGAACAACTTATGCCGTCTTTGCTTTGAGACAGCTGATAAAGAAGGATCAAGAAAAACAAAGATTGCATATGGTGTTTATTGATTTGGAATAGGCTTACAACAGAGTGCCACATCAAGAGGTCTTGAGGTGCATGAGAGAGAAAGAAGGATCAGAGCGATATGTGAGGATTGTCCAGGATATGTAGTAAGTACTTGGGTTAAAAGCAGTGTTTTGGGCAATAGAGAAGAAGCCATGCACCAGGGATCTTCTTTAACTCCTTACTTTTAGATCTGGTTATGGATGTGTTGAGACACTGGATAAAAAACAATCCCCTGATGTGTTTTTTTTGCTGATGATTATTTAAGCATCAGTGAAAGATATGGATGCTTTGTTTGGTAAGGATATTTTCAATAATTTTACAAAATTATGGTACAGGTATGGCCCGGACAAAGATTAGTGGATATAGTGAATAATGAAAGTCCTTTGGAATTTGCTGTTACATTTTTAAGTATATGGGTGGAAAACTAAGGGGCGGTTAGTGATAATTTAGAAGAAGATGACCTGTGGTCACATAAAGAACCACCTTTAAAAGTAACATTTTTACAAGTGTTAAAAAGATCTATTAGTGAACAAGTAAGAATTACTATTAAAAGATGAGAGGCTTGAAGTATCACTTTGGGAGAGCTAGTGGAAGACATTTGTACGATTGAAGACACATGTTAGGTGAGGTTAATTCACTTGCAAAATGGGAATTAGTAATGAAGGAAAAGTGGTTACTACATGTTATGTATCTGCACTATGATATTAATTGCAGTGTTCGATTATGCAGTCATGTGCGGTAAGTCTGCTTTTGGTGAGATGAGTTTGATTGCTTTGGTCTGAGAGGTTTTAAAGAAAAAAGAACAATAAAAAAGGTTTTGAGGGTGTTGCACTTCCCATCTGTCAGCGTCTCTCTTTCTTAGACATAAAATTTGGTGGCGAGAATGGCTGAGTTTTCCCTTTCATCAACGCCTCCCTTCCTACTTTTACCGGTGAGCCTCCGATTCCGTGGACTCGTTGGTTACAATCCTTTGAAGCACTTTGAGCTACTGTTTGTATGAAAATGTGCTATATAAATAAATGTTGTTGTTGTTGTTGTTATCTCACTGCCTTGGGGCTTGAGGATGTTTCAGCCCTTCATAAAGGGCACTACTCGTTCATTGCTTGGGAGCAGAAGGGCAGCGAGTGCTTGGGACTTTGGGACTAGCTGACACATACGATACTGCAGTTACACTTTTGAATGCCCACTTCTCTGCCCCACAAAGTGCTCTACTACGGAGATTTATTTTCAGACAGCACCGTCAGCTTCCTGGGGAGACTGTGCATCAGTATGTCGCAAACTTAAGAGGACTAGCTAGCTCATGCAAGTTTGGGGCATTACAAGGAAATGATCCGTGACCAGCTAATCGAATACACTAGCAATGATAAAGTTTGTGAAAGACTTTTGCTTGAAAAGGATGATTTAACATTACCAAATGCAATCACAATAGCATTCAGTGTGGAATGTGCAGCTGTTTGTGCGGCGGAGCTTTTGAAACACTTTGCTTCTGCCTCCACATCAGACAGTTATCGCGGAGAACTCGCAAGCGGACGATTCATAGCGGGCGGCTCTATGCTGGGGCAAGAGGGGCAATGCCCCTTAAAAAACGTCCTGCCCCTTAAATCAAACTTTTAGAGGTTGAGAAAGAAAATAATAGATTACCCACAAACTGAATATGGACAAGATTTACTACAGTAGCTGAAAAATCCACTGGAAAAGGCACAAATGAGATGATAGGTTTCACCTCTTGTTCGCTCTTTCCTTTGTGCTTTGTTTGTCGCAGCTCACACAGTACTCAGAGATCCCCACTCACCCTCCCCAGCTAAACATCCAATCACTGTTAGTATGCAAATGACCCGGTGTCAGGTTTCTCAGTAGGCGGGCAGAGCAAATGAGCTCGTCAACTGCAGGAGGCTTTGAGGAAGCAGCAAATCTCTGTTGTCAAAATCATAGCGACTCGTGAAATAATTAACAACAACTAAAAATACATCTATATTTGTACAGTCAATGGGGGACTAGTCCATTGTTCTTCTCACAGTTTCAGTCTGGTAGAGAAGTGTTTCTTTCTCGATCCCACAAGCACCACTGTGAGCCTGTCTGCTGCATAGAGCCGACTGGAGGACCCGTGTCTGTCTGTCAGACCCAACACAAAGCCCGCCCAGCTTTCAACTCTGCACTCAACAGTTTTCTCGTTTCATATACTGATGTAATCACAGCGATTTTAGTAAAGCTTATTTATTCACTTTCCACCCCAGCTTCCAGCAGCTCACAAAGGGAAAGTTAATGCTGTGAAATGCATCCTTTTTTCCAAGCTTTTAAAAGTGTGGCGCTGCCCTGCCTGTACCAATAGCAGTAGCAATGATGCTGCTACTGGTACATCAGAGACAACAGCTAGCATGTCTACTCCTGTGGCATCAACAGACACTGCTTCTCCTGTACCTCTGCCAACAATTGCTGCCCCAAAGCAACCCGCTCAGCTACCCAGTGACTTAAATGGCAATACACCATCCCAGCCAATACTGGCTAGTTACCCCAAACGTGTATTTGGTGGTACAACATTAAGATCATTCAATCCTGCCTGGTACCGCACACACCATGGCTGGAGTACTCTGTTGTGTGGGGCGCATGCTTCTGTTCCCCTGTCGGAAATATGGCAGCACTGTTAATGAGAGGGATGTAGTTTTACCTTAACTGGTTTTAACAACTGGAAAGCAGCACTTGATCGAGACAAGGGGCTACAGAGGCATGTGTCCAGACACAAACATGTGCATGCTTCAACCATCTGGACTGAGCATAAAAGCAGAGAGGCCAGAGGAGGGACTGTGGATTCAATGTTGGTTGGTAAAACACAACTTGAAAAAAAACATTACTATGTCAAGAGTATTGGTAGTGCTATAAGGTTTCTCTGTGTAAATGAGTTGGGGGTCCGTGGGACTGCAAAACCTTGAGACATGATGCAGCGGTAATGATGATGACATTGCTTCAGGTATTTTTCTAAAACTGATGGAATATACCTTAGAGAAGGATAGAAGCTAGCAAGCATTGCTAAGGGTATCCCAAAAATGCAAAATACACATCTAAGGATATCCAAAATGAAATTATCCAAACACTGGCTGACATGGTGCTTGGAGAGGTCAGGAAAAATATGAAAGTGCTGATTCTGCAGGGTTTTGCCTCAAAAGTGATGGGACCAGGGATAGGTGCAATGTGGAAAATTTGTCTGTGATAATACGGTTTGTCAGAAATTCCATGCCAGAGGAGCATCTTATTGGGTTGCTTGACTTGTAACAACTTGATGCAGAGTACATCACCTCTGAGATCCTGTTACACCTTTGTGATGCTGGCTACAGTGCTGACAGTATACTTAGCCAGTGTTATGATGGGGTTAGAGGTGGGTACAAGCTCTGCTCCAAAAGAGCTTGACAGATATGTCCCATACATCCACTGCTACAACCACCAACTGCACTTAGTGGTTGTGCATGCCATGCAGAGTGAGCCGTGTGCAAAAGATTTTTAGCCTATCTAGTTCACTCTACAACTTTTTTCACCACCACTATATGCTCAATAAACATGATGCACCTTGTCTAAAAAGGCTGCTTGAGATCAGATGGACAAGTCACTATGAGGTGAGGTGACAAGGTGCACTGTGGACAATCAAGAACAAATCCTTAGTATCCTATCTGAGATGACAGAGGATGATGATGCTGCAGTTGACCTGTGCACGAGGAATCAGGCCTGCTATGCCAAATTAAGAGGCATCACTTCTTTGAGATTGGAAAGTTCCCAGTGCGGGTGCTTGGTGTCTTGAAACCAGCAAATGCTATTCTACAGTCTCAGTCAGTTGATCTGTGCAGTGCTTCTGAGGTTGTTAGTGCAGCACTGGACTCTTTAAAAAACATCCATGAGGATGACTGTTGGGGAGTGTCATCTCCTGCTGAGGATGAGTCACATCCAACAAAGAGAAGGAGAACAATGAGCAAACACCTGGGTCAAAGTGTTGTGCTCTCAACTTTGGGCCATACAGACTCTGGTGACCCTACCATTTCCCCATCAGTCTCTGAAAAGATCCCTGCTCAAAATACTTGACAGGGCCATTTCAGAAATGGAAGCTAGATTTTCACACAAGAATATTGACCTGATGAGAGCCATATCTAGTCTTGCACCCAAATCTAGTGCATTTCTAGATCCCATCCTGTTGCACCCTCTGGCTGTGATGGCTGGCACTGTAGCAGATGTTGTAAGTCTGAAAAATGAAGTTCTTGTTGCAAAACAGATGCTGCTCAAAAATGTTCAAAGGAAACAGACCTGTCCACTGTGTGTAAACTCCTGCAGGAGTACAAGGAAGCCTTTCCTGAGTTGCATAAATTGTATGTAACAGCCCTGGTAATTGGTGTGTCTTCAGCATCGTGTGAGAGTTCCTTCTCCACTTTGTCACGGTCCTAACCCCTATCATCGCACCATGTTACATAAAAGAAAAGGAATTTGGTGATCTTGGCCCATGAGAAGTCCATAACAAATAACTTGGATATGGATGAATTTGTAAGAGTGTTTGCAAAGGGAAACAGGAGACTGTTGTTGTAGAGTGGATTGAGGAGAAAGGAGAGCGGAGCTGTTTAGTTGCAAACAGAGAGTTCAGTTGCTTACAAAACAAACAAGCTTAAAACAAGACAAAAAAACAAGAAAAAGTTCAAATGTTCTGTTCTAAATCTGTTGTGTTCTACAAATTAGTTTGAGAATTGTAGGAAAAGACATGGTGAATTGTTTTTTTAAATTACTATGCCAACCCTTTTTAGTTTTGTAAATATTGGCTATATTGAGAGGTCTTATTTTATTCTTACTTTATTTTGCAAATTTATTTGAGAATTAGGCCATCCAATTAAGATAATTTTATGTTGTTGGTTGTAAAGATCTGGATGGATATTTTATTTTATTCTTTATTTTTTTTTTATTCTATTTTTCAGTTTTATTTTTCAAGACTTGGTGAATTGATTTTTTTAATAACTTGGCCTACCCTTTTAGTTTTGTTAATATTGGCAATAGTGAGAAGTGTTATTGTTGGGTTCTAATATATATTTGATATAGGCCATCCAATTAAGGTAAATGTCATGTTTTTAGTTGTTATAATCTGATGAGGAATATTTTATTTTTGTTGTTTTATTTTTCAGTTTTCCTCCTGAGGGATTACCACTTTATCGTGGTCAGGGGTTTGCGTGCCTTAGTGACACTAAGAGCTACACCAGCAGAAGCAGCCTTCAGGTGGGACACCCAAGTTGGACATGTCTTAGGGTAGAGGCCTGATGAAGTGCAATCCAATGACATGACAAAACAGTTATCCAGAGCACCCCACCCCTGTCCAGCCTTCATCGCCACCATGTGCCCCTTCACATTTCTGTCTGCCTCCTTAAATATGCCTGTCTAGAACCAGCCCGGTTCCGCAGCATCTAAAGTCAGCAACAGACCGAGAACATACAGTGCAGTTTGTGCAGCGCAGGCATTCAGGACAACTTCAGCAGCACTGTGGAAAATGTGGATCACGATCACATGTGACCAGAGCTCAAAGCTGCCCAGCACGCGGTCAGACCAGTCGCAGCTCTGGTAAACAGAACCACTTTGCATAGGTATGTCGTTCTTCTCCAATCAGTGCGCACGGACAGACTGCAACTATAATACACAATGTGATTTCATGACAAACGTCTTCACATGGTCTTTTCAGCTCTGTCAAAACACAAACTCACATTGAATGTGGAGAAGTGTGTCTTTGCAGTGCCAGAGAGAAATTTTGGATTTCAATTATCAGCTGCTGGCATATCTCCACTCCAATCAAATGTTGGTGCAATCCATGTTATTCGGAGCCTACATCTGCAGCTGAGGTGGCTTCCTTTCTGGGCATGGCCAGTTACTATTTGAAGTTTTGCCCCAGTATTCTGTTACTACAGCACCATTGCACCAGCTCCTGCGAAGGATGAGCCATGGGTGTGGTCTCCTGATTGTGCCAAGGCTATTAGCCTCCTGAAATCACAGCTTACTTCCCCTCCAATTCTAGCCCACTTTGACATCTCTAGCCCACATTTGTCACCTGTGATGCATCTGCTATAGCAGTGGGGCGTGCTGTCACAAAGTCAGGGTCAAGTGAAGAAGCCCATAGCTTTTGCCTCTCATGCCCTTACTGAAACAGAGCGGAAATACTCGGTGGGTGAACCTGAGGCACTGGCATGTGTCTGGGCATGTGAGAGATGACAGCTTTACCTGTATGGCCAACATTTCACACTAAGAACAGACCATCAAGCTCTCACTACCCTGCTGTCGGCATCTGGCACTGGACATCGCCCATTGAGGTTACATCGTTGGTCTGACCGTCTTCACCAGTACCACTTTACTCTCCAGTTCACTCCGGGCATGAAAATGTTATTGCAGACCTTCTGTCTTGCTCAGTTATGGCTTCAGCCCAGCCTCCTGACTCTGACCAAATGGAACATGAGATTGTCCAAATGATGCACATGCCTCTTCAGACCACTATATCTCTCCAAGAACTCAAGGAGGCCTCTGCACATGACCCAGTACTATACCAGGTATGCCACTTTATCAGGAATGGTTGGCCTAGCATGGCACCTGAGGATCTGTTACCCTTTTGCTAAAGTGAAAGAAGAACTCTCCTGCTGGAATGGTTCTTGTGTGGCACGAGGGTTTCGTACTGTGGTTCCAAATCGCTTCATGCACATGTTGTCAATGTTACATGAGAGCCACTTAGGTATAGTGAAACTAAAACAGAGATGTCGTGACTTGGTGTGGTGGCCTGGCATAGACAGGGACATTGAGACTCTGGTTAAAGATTGTGTGGCCTGTCTAGTAGGTGGCAAGACAGGTCTCAGGCCCTCCCCATATTGCCTGGCCCACCCAACCCTGGGAACGTATACAGATGAACATCTCGGGAGAAATCCATGGTGTCCCTCACCATCAGCGGTATTTGGTTGTTGTGTATGACTTGCACTCGAAATGGCCAGAGGTTACTGCAACTGGCACAGTCACATCCTGTGTCATTATTAACATTCTGGAATCACTGTTTTCTCGTTGGGGTCTCCTAAGACCATTACTATGGATAATGGGCCTCAGTTCACCAGTAATCAATTTACCTCATTTCTGGAATCAAAAGGCATTAAACATGTTTGCACTGCATATTACCATCCACAGTCTAATGGAGGGTGGAACATTTCAACCAAACACTAAAAATGTCCTTGGGGCACACCAGGCACAAGGGTGTTCTTTTGATCAGGCTCTGCTTAATACCCTCTTGCACTACAGATCATCCCAGCATAGCACAACTGGAGTCTCTCCTGCCTTCCTCATGCTAAGTCGTGAGCTTACCTAACCTCTCAACAGACTTTGTCCATTTTTCAGCCGGGTATTCCCTGTGCCCTCCCTTCAATTCCTCACGTTAAGCACTCTGTCACTAGACAGCAACACAGAATGAAACAAAGGTTTGATCAATCAAAACAGGTCAAGGAGGTCAGCATAGCAGTCTCGGACTGGGTAAGAGTTCGGAAGCCTCATCATAATAACAAAATGGCCTCTTTCTGGTCCGCACCAGTACAAGTCACCCGACAGCTTAGCCCAGCCACATTTGGTCTTGTTGACAGTTCTCAGTGGCATGCCACATGTCTTCGAAAGGTTTCATCACCATCATCTGTTGTAGAATTTCATCCTGCTGACACTACATCTACAAAACAAAGGCCAAACATCTAGCCTGGATAAAGCACACTTAAGTAAAGTAGAAGTTGTTTATTTAGGCAGAGTGATTTCACACAATAAGGTTGAAGTTATGATGGAAAGAAGATATGCAATTGCAGTAGCTTGTGTATCTCAGAAAATTCAGGAATTATGTTACTTTTTAGGACTGTTGAACTTTAGTAGAATGTGAATTGAGGACTATACCAAGAAAACACATTTACTGACTGACAAGTTAAAGGGTAATCTTGATTCTAAAGAAACAACTGCATTTTCTTTTGAAGAAATACATACACATGGGAACTTTAAAAGGAACTGGATTCAGCACTAGCTTTGGGACTTATGGACAGTAAAATGAAAACATTAACCCTCTGGGTAGTTAAAAAGGATGGGTTTATGAAAGCAGTCCTGATGGAAGAATAGGAGAGCAGCAAACACCATTAGGTTATTATTAACCTAAATTAGATGTAGTGGCTTCAAGATGTATGACCTAGTTTAAGAGATGTACAAGCTGTTGTATTGACAATACAAGAAGATTCACCCTTAATGCTAGATCAAAAACTAATTTTACGATTTCCCCATTCTGTATCTACCTTACAATGTTTGAAAAGAGAGGATGGTGTAACACTGTCAAGA
Organism: Polypterus senegalus; assembly: GCF_016835505.1. Lineage (NCBI taxonomy): Eukaryota > Metazoa > Chordata > Cladistia > Polypteriformes > Polypteridae > Polypterus > Polypterus senegalus. The sequence continues at coordinate 235,897 of NW_024386621.1, forward strand.
ATGGCTAGATATTCTGGAAAACCCAAACAATGAAGTTTAAATAGACCCACTGAATAATCTGGCACATGTTATTTTGACAAATTGGGAAAAATAATGGGGGTTTCAATGTTATTGAAATGGTGAATCCAATATAGGCCATCCCAGACACCCCATTATCTAATGCTGATTTGAATATTTTGGGGATAGTTAGTAGTATTATGTCAGGGTGTTTCTATGAAAATGTCAATAAAAATGATTGATGACTTGATGGTCCCACTTTTCACTGATTGGTGGATTTAAATGATGTGCTCCACCCCTGTCAGGTGATTGGTAAATTACAACCTGTCCCTCCCTAATCCCGCCATTACCTGCCTTAATCCCACCCCTCCACCTGATTGGTCTGGGTTTGTGTCAAGAGCAGTTTGATGGTTGTTGGTCCCGCCCAGACCCTGCCTTTATCCCACCCACCCACCTGATTGGTTCAGGGTTTGTGTCAAGAGCAGTTTGATGGGTATTGATCCTGCCTTAATCCCACCCCATCCACCTGATTGGTTCCCAGAAAGGCAAGCTTCCAGCAGCTGATGTGAATCAGGTTCTCATCTCACAGAAAGGGACGCAGACACATTGCTGCTGCTAGAAGCTGACAGGCTCTGCACTTGGGCAGCGTACAAGCACGTGCAACACCTCCTTCCATGAGGCGCGTTTTGTGTTTTAGAACTTTTGAAGGTAAAGTATTTTAGGTATTGCATATAAAGCATGAGATAACTAGTTCGATATAAGCCTTTTAAAAATCACACAGAGGTAAATAGCATACAGCAATTCCCTTTAAAAACACGTATAAAAATCTATCATTTACTTTATAATTTTTAATTATAATTAAAATAATATAATTATAATTTATAATTGTATAAAAAAGCTACCTATCTAAAACAAACCCTTTTCTATCAAATACCCCAAATTTTAAATAATCAAGTACATTTATATACAGTATGTATTTTCAGCTGAGCTAAGGATCCACATTGCGGAAGCATTTTGCTTAACTTTCTAAAGGTGAGAGCTGTACCCAGACACACAGAATGAACGGGCGTGCTTCAATAACAATAACACACGCATGTCCAACACCTTAAACATTCGGCAATTCTGGTGGTAGAAAAAGCCATTTTAAGCACTCTTTGCCACTCTGTGAAAACTATGATCATTTTTCAGCTCCTTCAAAAGGTGGCAGGTACATCTTGCGTGTATTCCATATTTATACTCTCGAACCTATTAAACTAGTAATGAAAGGAATGGCTGCGCTTAATAGGGCTCAGAGAAACCCTCCTTCCTGATTTAAAAGGATTTTTTCTTTTAACGGTAATTTTTATCACTGAGTTTTTAACGCTGCAACGATGTTTCTTCAGCAGAGGATTGAGTGCGTGTGTTACTATGGTATGTCTTAAGCTACTTCACCAGGCACAGAGTATCCAATATATTAACACGGTACTAGTCAGGGTCTATTGAGGATCAGGACTTCACTTTCTTTTTTAAATCTGGTACCTCCTTTTCCATCTTGTGCATTGTTCAGTAAACCTTATTTTTTGGTGGATCAGAACAATTTGCTTACGCTCCACTCATTATTCTCTTTAGGTTTTTAACTGTTATCTCATACATTTGTAAGTTGTATCAGTCCTTTGAAAATGTTTCTGTGACAGTAGTAAGTAGTAACTCTACCATATTGTGCAAAAATACAGACTATTCACTTTGAAAAGCTCTGATCTGAATTTACCAATTCATCCAATATGTCAGCTTTGCCTTCATCTCACCAGTGCAAATGGGCCTTCCTCTTTGTAGATTTATGTTGTAGGGTTTATTTGTAAAGCACTTTGTGGCACTTCAAGCTAAATTAGATTTCCTTGGTTATTCAGCTATCCATCGGTGTTCCATCTTGTTATAAATTGTATTTAGTCTCTGTCTTTATTTACTAAACATTTTATATGTTGAATAGAAAACAGTTATCTTGTTCAGGCTTTGTTTTAAAACAGCATTTTCATCAACAGGCTGTAACCACTTTGGTACTCAGGGTGCTTTGTATAATACAAAGTTTTAGAAATTCTGTTAATGGTTGGTAATTGCATTCCATTTTACATAAGTTATGATTCCCTAAAAATAAGAATGGTTATAGTAAGTTATATGAGCATATTGTGATAAAGGCGCTGTATAGCACCGACCCAGCACAGACTGGCGCAGAGCACGTGTAAAATCACACAGGTTTTTATTTTTCTTCAGCTGGAGGGCACGTCTTCCCGTAATCCCTCCAGCCACAACACAGTCCCAAAGCAGTTTAAACAGAGCACAAACAACCCTTACTCTGGCACCACCACTCCTCCCAGGCAACGTCATCCTCTTCCTCCCGATTCTGGCCCTTGGTGGTGGAGGCTGGCCATTTATAGCCCACCGGAAGTGTTCCAGGTGTTTGACCACCTGGTCCCAATTCATCTCCGGGTGGGGCTGATGACTCTTCCAGCCGGGTTCTTGAGACTCGGCAGCACCCCTAGCGGCCATCCCAGTTCCTAACCAGGCGGTGGAAGACTCCATCTCCCATGGAGCCAGGTGGGAGGCCGGGGAATCATCGTCGGCCGGGAGGCTGCCACCAAGTGTTCTGGGGAGGTATTGAGCTGTCCAAAGTTGCTCCCCGGAACATACATTGCAGGGGCTTCCTGGCGGGCATGGAACCCAGCCGTTCATCATAATATACACTACAGGTCTTATGATTAGGCTTATTTTGGACACGTTAGGCAAATCAGGAAGGAAAATGTTTTAGTGAATAGTTACATAATATCTATTATATGTGTTAGCACAGTGGTTAAAATTTAACTAAAAACTGTGTGGGTTATTCTTTCTTTTAGGTAATCCAGGTTACATATGGCAACTATCATTGAAAACTGCTTTGCCCTTGTTTGTGAAAAATCACCCTTGGTTTTAGTAGCATTCAGGGTGAAGGGATGTAAGTTTGAGTTGTGATTCCAAGAATCAAGAAATATCTGCAGTCTTCTTGAATACAAGTCAAAGGACCAGGGTTTGTGCAGTGATCGTGGTCAAGGTCAGAGTTAAGCTAAACATTATTATTCCAAAATTAAACATGTACTTGCCTATTTACATATCAAGCAAGTATCACAAATATAAGACAGTAATAAACTAAATTTACAAACACTAAGTCACAGAGGAAATTAAAAACATATTAAGACCAGATCAACAAGGGATCACCCCAAGCTCACAGCACACTGTAACTGAACCTATGTATTGTGCAGTATATTATTAGCTAAACTGTCATCTATTTAGTCAGTTCCATGGGTTTGCAAAGAGTTGGGAAAACATTATTTAACATCTGCTAGTATTATGCTAATTAACATTAGCCTGCTATTGTTATGACCTTGTCTGGCACTAAAAGTTGGTTTTGTGTTCCTTCTGATTCAGGAAGAACATTAAATATTGAAGTTAGGAATATTAACTAGACTAGTAGTCTTGATTGTAATGGCAATTGGCATTTGTGCCAAAATACATACACACATACATACATACATACATACATACATACATACATACATACATACATAAATATAATTATTAAGTAAATAATCACATGAAAAAGTGGAGTTATAAAGGAGTTATTACAATTTGAAAAACTGCAATGATGTATAAAAAGATTGACTGAGTTATAGGTGACAAAACTAGCATCAAAAAACCTTTTGAAGTAAATAAGTTTTTGACATGTGCCATCTGGAATAGTCTGAATATGTCTTAAAGAGTTAATTTTGAAATGAAACTTGCAAAAGTCAAATTAAAAATATGAAATATTAAAACTGAATAAAACACAGAAGTAACATTTAAGGATATCAGTTAGTGTTAAGTATTATCAAACACTGTGTTCTATTTTATAAGGTTTATTTATTTATTTCTTCTTCCTTTTCTTTTGGCTGCTCCCGTTAGGGTCGCCATAGCGGATCATCTTCTTCCATATCTCTCTGTCCTCTGCATCTTGCTCTGTTACACCCATTACCTGCATGTCCTCTCTCACCAAATCCATAAACCTCGCTTAGGCCTTCTTCTTTTCCTCTTCCCTGGCAGCTCTATCCTTACTATCATTCTCCCAATATACCCAGCATCTCTCCTCTGCACATGTCCAAACCAGCGCAATCTTGCCTCTCTGACTTTGTCTCCCAACCATCCAACTTGAGCTGACCCTCTAATGTACTCATTTCTAATCCTGTCCATCCTCGTCACACCCAATGCAAATCTTAGCATCTTTAACTCTGCCACCTCCAGCTCTGTCTCCTGCTTTCTGGTCAGTGCCACCGTCACCAACCAATATAACATAGCTGGTCTCACTACCGTCCTGCACACCTTCCCTTTCACTCTTGCTGATATCCGTCTGTCACAAATTTCTCCTGACACTCTTCTCCACCCATTCCACTCTGCCTGCAATCTCTTTACAACTCTCTTCCACAGTCCCCATTACTCTGTACTGTTGATCCTAAGTATTTAAACTCATCCACCTTTGCCAACTCTACTCCCTGCATCCTCACCATTCCACTGACCTCCCTCTCATTTACACACATGTATTCTGTCTTGTTCCTACTGACCTTCATTCCTCTCCTCTCTAGAGCATATCTCCACCTCTCCATGGTCTCCTCAACCTGCTCCCTATTATCGCTACAGATCACAATGTCGTCAGCAAACATCATAGTTCACAGGGACTCCTGTCTAATCTTGTCTGTCAACCTGTCCATCATCATTGCAAATAAGAAAGGGCTCAGAGCCGATCCCTGATGTAATCTCACCTCCAACTTGAATGCATCTGTCACTCCTACATGAGACCTCATCACTGTCACACTTCCCTCGTACATACTGTGTACTACTCTTACTTACTTCTCTGCCACTCCCGACTTCCTCATACAATGCCACAGCTCCTCTTTAGGCACCCTGTCATATGCTTTGTCCAGATTCACAAAGACGCAGTGCAACTCCTTCTGGCCTTCTCTAAACTTCTCCATCAACATCCTAAGAGCAAACATAGCATCTGTGGTGCTCTTTCTTGGCATGAAACCATACTGCTGCTCACAAATCATCACCTCACTTCTTAACCTAGCTTCCAATACTCTTCTCATAACTTCATGCTGTGGCTCATCAATTTTATTCTCCTGTAGTTACTACAGTCCTGCACATCCCCCTTATTCTTAAATATTGACACCAGTACACTTCTTCTCCACTCCTCAGACATCCTCTCATTTTCAAAGATTCCATTAAACAATCTGGTAAAAAATTCCATTGCCATATCTCCTAAACACCTCCATGCTTCCATAGGTATGTCATCTGGACCAATGGCCTTTCCATTTTCATCCTCTTCATAGCTGTCCTTACTTCCTCCTTGCTAATCCGTTGCACTTCCTGATACACTATCTCCACATCATCCATCCTCTTCTCTCTCGTTCACTTCATTAACCATCCTCTCAAAGTACTCCTTCCATCTACTCAACACACTCTCCTCGCTTGTGAGTATGTTTCCATCTTTATCCTTCATCACCCTAACCTGCTGCACATCTTTTCCAGCTCGGTCCCTCTGTCTAACCAATTGGTACAGGTCCATTTCTCCTTCCTTAGTGTCCAACCTCTCATACAACTCATCATATGCTTTATCTTTAGCCTTACGCCACCTCTCTCTTCACCTTGTGCCTTATCTCCTTGTACTCTTGTCTACTTTCTGCATCTCTCTGACTATCTCACTTCTTCTTTGCCATCCTCTTCCTCTGTATACTCTCCTGTATTTCCTCATTCCACCACCAAGTTTCCTTTTCCTCTTTCCTCTTTCCAGATGTCACGCCAAGCACCCTTCTTGCTGTCACCCGTATTACATCTGTTGTAGTTTCCCCAGCTGTCTGGTTTATTTATTTATTTAATTTACTTAAAACAAAATTATTGGCTGCATTTTTCTTTGAAATTAACAATAGTTTGGTACATCTTTAAAATTAGGAAGCTAGACAAACCTATACACTTAATAGTAAATGTTGCTGTTTCAATACCTTGCATCTCTCTTTATTTTAACCTTTTGACAAGAAACCCTTGGGGCAGGGAAATATGCAACATATATTGAAAATGAACAGTGCCAACATGCTAACTAATAAAAAAGACTCATCTGAATAAGATATTTTAGAATATGTACCTGTTCACTACCCACATGAGTCTGACAAACTAAATGGTCTCCACTTAATTGTCAAACTTCCTACGGGGATCTATGGATATTGTAATGGAGAATGCAAAAGATTCTATATTTATTCTTTAAAGGTCAATATGACAGAGATATAGTGCATGTGTCCACAGTGTTAACCAGTCACAGAAGAGATAGGACAAGTGCTGCATGTGTTCTGTTTTCTGTGAAGAGAACGAGAGAGTGAAGAGGTTGGATGATGTGGAGATAGTGAATCAGGAAGTGCAACAGATTAGCAAGGAGGAAATAAAGACAGCTATGAATAGGGTGAAAAATGAAAAGGCCGTTGGTTTAGATGACATACCTATGGAAGCATGGAGATGTTTAGGAGAGATGGCAGTGGAGTTTTTAACCAGATTGTTTAATGGAATCTTGGAAAGTGAGAGGATGCCTGAGGAGTGGAGAAGAAGTGTACTGGTGCCGATATTTAAGAATAAGGGGATGTGCAGGACTGCAGTAACTACAGGGGAATAAAATTGATGAGCCACGACATGAAGTTATGGGAAACAGTAGTGGAAGCTAGGTTAAGAAGTGAGGTGATGATTAGTGAGCAGTGATGGTTAGTGAGATAAAAACCTGATTCGCATCAGCTGCTGGAAGCTTGCCTTTCTGGGAGGACTTTCTGTGAAATGGGAAAGGATGTTTTACTGCAGTACCTGTAAGCGGTTTAAATAAAAATTATAAATTATAAATTATAAAGCAAAGGTTAGATAGATAGATATTTTAATTTTGTGATAATATTAAAATAACAGATAGATGCAGGGGCATGTTTCATACTATCAGGAGACCTGGCCAGCCAGGGGCAATGCAGAGGCAACATCCATCAAACTGCTCTTGACACAAGCCCTGAACCAATCAGGCGGGTGGGGTGGGATTAAAGTGGGGTTAGGGAATTACGGTTGTAATTCACCAATCAGATGACAGGGGCGGAGTACATCATTTAATCCACAAATCAGATGAAAGGGGTGGGGCCATCAAATTATCAATCATTTTTGATTGACATTTTGACAGAAGCACCCTGACATAATACTACTACAGAATAGTCAATGAATGTTTGGATGAACAGTAACCAATGACTACTAATTGGAAAACCAGGGAGTATTAAGCCCTGGAAGTTCTACACAGCAGGCCTAACTGGCAGCTTTAATAAAGCTTGTGAACTGGCAATGGGCAAATCCATTAATATTTACTTTGACTTTAAGTATGCCTTTGGAGTAACATATGACTTTGGGCCTATAAAAAAACAGAAAATATCTGACAGCTTGAGGGACTCCCACTAGGCATAATCAGAAGAAAGAAATAATGGATACTTTAACTCTCCCTTCAGAAGTATCAGTAACTAGTTGTAGAGCACAGTCTAAAAAATCTGACATACTGTAGTAATTAAAGATATTTAGCTTGTGGATGCAGCTGCAGAACAGGTATAAATGCTGTGCCCATTTACTCTTATCAATCTCCAAATTTCAACTTTAGTGAAAGAACCCCAAGATTTAATAATGTTGCAAAATATAACAACCTTGTGAAGAAATGTGGATTTGGAATGCAACTAAAGTTAGGAACGGTCTTTGGAGAAAAGTAGTGCAGCTTGTGCACCCACAAATCTTTAATACCTAGGTTTTCTTAATATCTGGATTATCAGAATACTAATCATGAACTGGACAATAAATAATCTCTTTGTTTTGGAAAGGCTGATTGAAACAGAACATTACACTGTGCCTACTTCAGATTACATCTGGACTAAATAACACTGTTTTAGCGTGAAGTTTGTGCTTCATGCTAAATGTGCAACTCAATCTGTTACTTTTAAACAAAGAGAGGAGAGCATAATTATTCTTGATTATGTAAAGTTTACATGTATTTTTAAATTGTCATCAATCAATCAATCAACATTTATTTATATAGCACATATTCATACAAAAAATGTAGCTCAAAGTGCTTTACAAAATGAATAGAGAAATAGAAGACAATAAAAGATAAACATCTTTTTATCATTTAGTCATGAAGTGATGACTGTGGAATGACTGTAATAATAAAAATATATAATTTAATTAATTGATGTAAAACATAAATCGGTAAAAGCATTTTGCTAGGATTTACCTGTTTACAGCCCTTTCATTTTCACTTTTTAGACTATTCACTTTTTTCCTGTAAAGCAGTAATATAAGTTAGTCCTTTGATGTAAGGAAACTGTCTATTAGGATGTATTATCCCTTGATGCATCAATGTTTATTGAAAGGGTCTTTATCACGACAGATACAACAGATGTGTTTATTCAACCTGCTTTTCAATAAATATTTCTTTTTAGATAGGCATTTAGAGTTAATATTTGACAGTTGTGAGCAAGGGGCGTACAGGTGCTCTAACCCAGACACAGACAGGCTGGACACAAGTATCCTTCACAACCCAAACCCAAATATTTACAACACCAAAAGCACAGTTAATGGCATAGTCCTTTCCACCTCCAATCCTCCTCACAGACGTGTCTTTCTTCCTTTCCGACTCCGACCATTGAGTTGAGGTAACTGGCCCTTTTTATAGGACACCCGGATAGACTCCAGGTGTCCAACAGCCTTCTTCCAGCAGCACTTCCTGGTGTAGTGGAAATGCTGCCAAACAGGGCCCAGTAAATATCCAAGTGTTCTCTGGTGGTGGCCACGGCCCCAGTAGGGTTGAGCTTCCATGCTCCAAACCCGTGGCCCCACTGTAAGTCAAGGGGCTGCCCTTTATCAGTCCGGTGGAGAAACTGTCCTGAAAATACTCTTTCCCCAGGTCTATCCATGGTCGGGGCATCCTGGACGTTTAAGGGACATGGTGGTCTGCCACACAGTGCAATAATATACTGTTACCTCTGGCTCCCAAAACACTCTGTAAATAAATATTGTCATAATCTCTTCCTTTAAAAAATCTGAAAGATACCTAATTTACTAGGGATTCCACGCTCACGTACTGACAGCACTTGTCAGCAATTGTATGCAACCAGGAGATACAGTGAAGTCAGGTAAAGCAAGCTAAAGTCATAATCAGGTGAGTGAGAATCTCATAAACTAAGCCTAGAACATAAGACAAAAAAATCATAACGAAAGATGAGTGAGGAGACTGAAAGCCAGAATAGTGCACATCACTTGGTCACAATGAGAGGCGTAAATCAAAGTCAGAGACAGAAAAGATCTTGAAACCAAAAGCATTTCAAATGAACAAGCAGAATGCTGGGTCTTTTAGTGAATTCAAAGTTTGACAATCAGGAAGTCGAAAAGGTTCACCTCTTTGTCTTGTAAAGTTGTACTATCCCTGACCCCTGATGTCACCCCTAACAACCAAATAGGTACTGTCAACATTAAAATTCCAAAATGGAGGTGCCCATAGAAAAACAAAATGGAACTGTGGGATAATGCATAAAACACGCATTGAAACATAAAATAAATATGATTGTTAGATTCCTTGGTATTAGAAACCTTCAAAAGATAATATTTAGAGCCCAGGAACCATTAAGAAAATTTAAAAATGAGAGTCAAATCGTGACATCCCATAGTTGTGTAGCATATTTATCTTACATTAACATTTATAAGCACACTGACCTGAGAATCGATTAAAACCTCTTAGCAGCACGTCCCGGTCCGGGACATAACAGTGGTTCAAAAACGTTACAGTAATGTGTGCATGCCCCTCTGCCATGCATCTCGACACCCCACCCATCAAATGAAACTTCAAAGTCTCGTCTTTCCGATGATATAAACCATTTTGACACACAACAACCACAGCACTGACACTAAAGCCTTTTTTACAGAGAAGTACATACTTTTAAGAGTTGACTGTGCCTACCTTTGAAGACCCCCTACAAGTCAAACATCAATATTTCCGAGCAGTATTGATCCCATTGTGTCCGTAAGGCTCCAGCGAATATAATCCAGTAAAACGATTTAGGTCCAAAACACACAATATATTCTCAAAGGGACAAAACTCAGAAAACGTTTCATAACTTGAGACCACCTAAGTAATTTTTTTTCACTTATATTGCTCATATTAGACGTAATTTGTTTCTGTCGGCGATAACCATGCTACCGCATGAAACACGGAAGTGTTAGCTTCAGATCGACACCTAACTTGGCCAATTCCGAGGAGTCTGGGGTTGGCTGGCACCTCGTATAGCCAACGAGCGTCACAGATAGCTGCATGATGACGAGTAACTCTAAACTCTGGTAGAATCTACCAGTTTGATTGGACACTGTGACTGACACTCAAAACTTACAGCCAATGAGCAGCCGAGCATTTTGATATGTAGCTTGCCATGCTAACTTGTAAAAAGCGATGGGAGCGGCTTGAAGGTGGCATTTGTGCCAATCTGCAGAGTTGGTTCGTGGTTGTTTATTGTGATTTCGCCACGTTTTTTCGCATTTTAAATATGAATAAAAGTACCGAGAAGCGTAAATAAATGCTCGCGGAAGTGTTAGCTTCAGATCGACACCTAACTTAGCCAATTACGACGGCTCTGGGGTTGACTGGCACCTCGGATAGCCAACCAGTGTCACAGAGAGCTTAGCTCATGACGTCTGCTTCAAACTCTGGTAGAATCTACCAGTTTGATTGGACACTGTGACTGACACTCAAAACTTACAGCCAATGAGCAGCCGAGCATTTTGATATGTAGCTTGCCATGCTAACTTGTATACAACGCAATCGGAGGTGCGTGAAGGTGGCATTTGTGCCAGTCTGCAGAGTTGGTGCGTGGTTGTTTATTGTGATTTCGCCAAGTTTTTTCGCAGTTTAAATATGAATAAAAGTAGAAGTTTAAACGTAAATAAGCTTCGATTAAATAATAGATGCGTATGCGCGCGTTGCGAAAGTATTCAAGCGGCCCTTTGAGGTCTAATGGCAGAGAGTGACGTGCCACGCCTTGTGCTTTCTGCTTGCTAGTGATTGCTGCCATCAAGTGGCACATGGAAAAACGCTGAGCTGTGTTGTAACAGTTTGTAAAAGAAATATATATAGTTTGTGTGCATTTTATAAAAAAAAAAAGTAAAAAATAAAAAATATAAATATATTTTTGGCCCATAACTTGTATTGACTATTTTACATAGAAATGTGTATTTTTATTGTTTTATTATTTTTATAACTAATAGAGTGACACTGTATGTAGATATAGATTCCTTTAGGTGTAAGCTTTCAGTAGAGCCCTCATTGATATATGTGGGTTGAAGCATTCAAAAGTTATTACACTTTTAACATATGTTCCAAAATGTGGATAATGGTCCCTCTAAAAACCCCCTGGGCATGCCCACATAAAAACTGGTGTAAAAATGTCATTTTTACAGGTATTCTTTCAAATTTGAAATGTGAGTAGTCAACAAGTTATTCTGTTGGTACATAGTGTGTTTCTGTCCTCACCTACCTACTGCAGCTTTATTTTCCTTTATTTTCATAAAAAATCTTAGGCGAGAACAAAAATTCGTTTTTGTGAGTTCTAATGTGCATAACTTTTGATCAGTCACACCTACAGTGATTCTGACTACTAAGGGTGAAACTAGAGAATGTTACCTTTACAAAGAGACCAAACATGTGTTTATACTCCAGATAGTTCAATAACAGCAATGATTCTAATTTGGAGAGGTCGAATTACAAGCGATTTAGCAAAAATGACCCCGAATGTTAAGGGTTAAGGCAGATGTGTGTTGGTAGAAGTTGAGAATACAACCATATTAGTTGTTTTTGGAGAGGGTGTTAATAGGATAATAAAATATCAACCAACGTTTAGTAGCGCATAGTCACTGTTACTTCATCGCTCTTTGAACATAATGTTTCAGTTGAATAGTTACACTGGTTCAGTTTCAACCAGTACAGTATCTCCCTATGTAAAAATGCCACTTCCCTTCGGTCCGTCCCCAGATTTTACCCTGTCCTGACAGTACTTATTGTCATTGAATTATGATTACTAGTGTTCTTATGTTCCATTTTGGTAACTGATATTTTCCAGATCAACTTCCATTTGCTGGTTCCTAATATGCCAATAAAGTAAATTAAAAAGACATTTGTTCACATAAAATAGATAACAAAAGTGATTAGCGACTAAATTTCTAGGATGCTATACAATTTCTGTTAAATGGAAAAGAAGTGTCATGTTTGCATTTACTCTATCACTGAGAATAAATGGAAATGACTTAAACAGCACACAGACACCTCAGGGTGCTGCCACCTCATCCATTACCACCCATTGCCTCCTACATAGTACAGCCTTAGGGCTTTAGTGTGAAAACCTAACCACTGCATTACCATGCTGTCCATTAATTAGAGTATACAGGGTATATTCACATGAAATTTAAGTTCCATAAAATGCAATATAGTGTACATTTTATGCATTATCAAAAATTTCTCATGGTGTTTCATAAGTTTTAGTTTCAGGAATATTTTGCCATGTGCATGAACTACTATGGAATTACTCCTTGATGCTGAGCTCTTAAAAGCATTCACAATAAATAAAACAGAAGTTCAAAAGGTCTCCCTTAAGACATAACTGCAGTACAGAAAATACAGTTTCACTCAAAAGACAGTATATATTAGGCAAAATGATGTTGTTCAATAATACCAAAATGAAGGTGCTCCTGTGTCTCCTTTAGTGTTATGTCTAAGTTCAACTTAGATCAAGTAATATAACTAATGAAACAAAGCTAGCATTTCTCACTGATGCTCTACTGATGTAGAACAAAGTGTAACTCTTTATTGAGATCCACAACTAATTCTTTTGTCAGATGACTCCTGGACCAGGATGCAGTGAATAAGCTAATTGGAACAACTTCATGTCAGACCAAAAAGCTATTTTCCTTCTATCACAAAACTGTGAAACTGTGCAATTGGCAACACCAGCTGAAAAGTGCAACTTTTAGTTTGACCATGAAAACACTACTGCTAACTTCCTTTCTCTATAACAATATAGAATGTTAATTTACCATAGCTAAGGACACCAACCATTATGAAGTTCCACACACAATTTAAAGCAGACATTTAACATACAAAATGCTGGAAAGTAAATAAATAAGTAAACGCCATCCACAGCTTGGTTGCAACATGCCTGCTTGGAAAATTCACGTTTATTCACATTTAATAAATTAATTAAATTCACTTTACAATTGGATGCTGCAATGCCTGTACCCTCACTTGGTGTTGAGAGAGAGGTAGCTATGGATTACTGGGCAGATGATTAAGATTACTAAGCATTTCAATGGCAGGAGAAACAGACATATACACACACATATATATTTTAGTATGGAATGGTGCACTCTTGGGCAGAATTGGCTGCGCTGTCAAGTCCTTGACAAGTTAGCAGTTGTTTGAAATCTATGCCACTTAATTTGTCAAGAATTCGATAATGTTATCACAAAATAGTTTTCAGTGTCTTTGCTTCACTTTTGCTGTTGTTTTTAAACAAATATGAGAAACTACACTGAGCCTTTCATTGCATTGAGGTAACTGCAAGAGGAAAGAAGTCAGTTTTTTTTATTATTATTATTATTATTTTTAGTTTAGTGCACCATTTGCAGTTGTGCACCATATGGTCTTTGGTAAATCTGCAAATTGAAAATTTCTGTGCTGCCCCTTCCTTTGATGCCCTAAGCATATTCTTATTTTGCTTAATGTCTGGTCCAGCCCTGCTCAGGTTGCCTGACTCTATCAGACAGAAATCCATGTGAGGCTTGCAAGAGGCCATAGGATCACCTCATTGACAACCACCTGTAGAAAGACAACTGATCAGAGAATGATATTTCTCCTCCAGAACATCAGAGGAAACACAAAGTCCCTGGTTTTGAAGAGAGGATTTTTATATTCTTCTGAGGAATGGAACTGACAGGCTATCTGAGAAAGCTAGTCCATTATGGGTTACTGAAGACTCAGAGGTGCAGGGACAGAAATCCATATATTTACAAGTAAAAGGTTAGGCTTGTATTGACTGTCCAGTGGGGCATCAAAGCATTAAGCAGTATTAGTTAAGCGTTCGCTAAAATCTTAACTATTCACTGGCTGTTTCAATACTTAAGACATTTAAATTTTTAGACAGAACTAAAAATATGAATAGCTAACAGATTTGAAACTGACCCACTTACACGAAATGTTAGCTCAAATGCACAGTTTTGGAATGAAGGAAAAAAAACATTGTCAGTCTGTAGGTTTATTATGTTCATTGCTATCATTTGTATCGTACAGTTACTCACCATACACTTTTAACTCAACTGTTCCATTTAGATTGACATTAGACGGAGCTGTTGTAATCGTCACTGTGTATTCTCCCGAGTCATTAGCAAACAGCTTCTTAAACTTAAGAGTGCCAGTGGCGCGAGACACATCGACTCTTCCTATATAATCCGTTGTATAAAAAGACTTGAATCCGTCCAGATAACAGCAATTTTCGGACCAGATTTCCAGATTCCAGTAGTCGCCGTTTGATCGACTGGATCAATTGACAAATTAAATGTAATTTCTCCACCTACTGTCCCATTAAGTATGTTCTGAGGAGTTATGAGACTAGTGGCAGAGCAACAGTCTGTAATGAAAAAATGAATGTTATTAACTAATTAAAATATTACCATAAATAAATAATTTGCATGATCAATCTGTTCAAAAGTCATAGGCACAACTTAAAATGCGCTACCTACACAAAAATAGAGACAGAGGAGAGCAGCCAAAACGACTCTAGCGCGCACATCCATTGTCATCAGAATAAGTAAGCAACGAAAACTTGATATCCAGATTCACAGACTATAAATGAGTGTGTGCGTTATATCATAAGGACGGTAGAGGGCGCAGCATCTCCAAAATTGCCGGTTTATTTGCAGAAACACTTTATTTACTTTGTAAATTAGAATGCGTAGAAAAACATACCTGTAGTTAAACTCGTCAGGGATAAACGAAAGATACTGTATATCTTAACGCTGCACAGGAAATACACATTATTTTAATTGATCTAATTAATACGTAAGTAATTATTGGGCATGCGATGTAGAGCAAGAATCAGACCAACCAGTGCTTTATAGTTTATCATTTAGTATTTGTCCAAAGTAAAACACATGTGCACATCTTGTGTTTATGTGGTATGTACCTACCTGGAAAGGGTCTCTCTTTGAACTGCCTTTCCCAAGGTTTCTTCCATTTTTCCTTACAAGGGTTTTTGGGAGTTTTTCTTCTTAGAGAGTCAAGGCTAGTGGGCTGTCAAGAGGCAGGGCCTGTTAAAGCTCATTGCGCCACTTCTTATGTGATTTTGGGCTATACAAAAATAAACTGTATTGTATTGTGTGTAAAAATTAGCATAATTGATGTAATAAAAATAGTCAATAGCCTGCATAATATTCACCATTTGAATTACAGATGAACCCACTGGCACCGTGAGCTGAACTCAATAGCATAATGACAATATTCAGTTCTAAGGTAATGAAACACAACTCTACATGTGTATGAAGCTCAAAACATAATTTCCCCTTGTGATCTTAGTGTGATTGTCAGTTATATACATTCATGTATTATTGAACTTGCTTAATCCAGGTCAGAATTTAAGTAGAAGGGGCCAATCTGGACAGCATCATTTGCAAGGCTGGAATCAAGCTTATAGTCGAACCCTGAGCATACTCACATGAATGACCACACTCACTCACACCAAGTGAATTTAGGATTATTAAATAATACACCACACAAGCAGGCTGTCAGGGGACATCCTGAGTATCCACAGAAAAACTCACACAGACACAAAGACAACGTGCGAACCTGAGAAACAAGGCAGACACAAGGCACCTGTAAAACTAAATATTCAATTACCTAAACAAACCAACGAAAAAAAAAAAAACAGCTGGTCTTACACAAGTTCTTAATGCAGCTTTTAGTACGTTTATGAAATACACTTCTACAGTAAGCATCCTGATAATATTTCTAATTTGACATTTCCTTTAACCACAGGATGCTAAAATGTAAATGGGAGCATTATAAGCACTGTAATAAATGTCATCGTGCCTCTCCTCTCCTTTGTACATCCAACCATAGAGAAAAGTAGGGGCTAAAAATGTGAATATTTAGCTTCAGTGATGTTACAGCTTGGCACGGTGGCACAGTGGGTAGCACTCCTGCCTCGCAGTTAGGAGACTGGGTTCACTTCCCGGGTCCTCCCTGCGTGGAGTTTGCATGTTCTTCCCGTGTCTGCGTGGGTTTCCTCCAGGTGCTCGGTTTCATCCCACAGTCCAAAGACATGCAAGTTAGGTGCATTGGTGATTCTAAATTGTCCCTAGTGTGTGCTTGTGTGTGTGTGTGTGTGTCCTGTGGTGGGCTGGCGCTCTGCCCAGGATTTGTTCCTGCCTTGCACCCTGTGTTGGCTGGGATTGGCTCAGCAGACCCCTGTGACCCTGTAGTTAGGATATAGCAGGTTGGATAATGGATGGATGTTACAGCTTAGGTTATTTGAGGCTTTGAATCAGGGCTCCAAATATTCCCGTTTTCTTATCGCAGCAATATAGGTTGGTAAGAAAGATGCTTACATTACTTTAACATATTTTAGCATTTTTTACCACCATTTAATAGGTGAATTACAATCAAATTTTATTTATTGTTTTAAAAAAATGTTTGAATATAAATTATAATAAATACGTATCGTCTTTTCCCACAGGTGGTCTCGGTTGCATCTCACAAGCACAAGCCCCATTTTCGGACGAGTAGGCAGCAATGTGACATTAAACTTTTCACTTAATCCTTCAAATGCCGTGTTACAGGCAGTGACCAGAACGTTAAACAATACTAACATGGTGGTGATTTGGATGGGTGCTTCTGTTTCATATGGACAGAGGTATGAAGGAGAGCCCATCTGAACACAATGACGGATCTCTGTCGCTCTTCAGACTGACACTACGTGACTCGGGACAGTACAGCATGAGTATCACAACTACTGAGGGAGTGACTACAAGTGGAAGTGTCAGACTTCAAATGTTAGGTGATTAAACCGTCAATGTAATACAGGATCAAATATAGTTAATGAGAACAAAGGAAGTATTTTCTTGTGAATAAACTATTATTTTGAAGCTCAGTGAATGGTGAATATTTATATATTTAAGTGAATTCCTTGATTAACACACAGTTAAATGTGTTCATCTTAAAGCCATATATACACTAGCGAATGTGAAATGTTTAGTAAACATAAATTTGTCATTTTTACCAATTAAATAGTAATAATACAAAAAACTTTTATAAATGAATGAAATGGAATTTTCTGTGTACTTTTGTACCCTTATAATTTTAGAGCAGTATGAGCCTTTTAGTTTTCCAAATGTTCAAGTAGTGCAAATTTAATTTTTGTTAATCTACAAGTTGAGTCCATGATATTTATTCTTACAAATCTTAGATCTGATGAACACACACTGGCTCTTTCTGAAAATATAATTTATGTTAACTAAAAATAATCCACCAATAAATGCTGAACATTATTGAGGTGTATTACATTTGATTATTTAAAAACAGTCAACATCACACAATAATTTGATATGCTTTACTGATTATAATAAATACAAAAATACAACCAAGAAAAATTGATTTGCACAACACAAAATATATAGAAATATTAATAAAAAATACTTAAAAGGCTTCAACTTGTTATTTCTATTTATAAAAATAAATATCATCTTTTAATCGACAATTTCATGTTATTTGGTTTTTTGGTATAGAAAATAAGTTACTTAAGCTGTTAAGTTCAAGTGTTTCAGCATCTGTAAAACAAAACAAAAATGCAAATTAGAAAATGAGCTGTCAGATTTCAGGTCATTCAGTAACAGACAAATATAATGGAAACATTTATGGACAATGCACATCAGAATTGAGGGCAGGAATATACAATAATTGTGAATTTAAAATGGATTACACTGTAGGGTTTGAAGCAAAATAATGATGATTAGAATGTCTGCTATCTTTATATAAAAACTATCAATTTTAACATTATTGTTTTTAATAAAAGTAAATCAATTTGCATTTCCTTAATAGCTTCTTCTTCCCCATGTACTGTATATCCTAGTTGTTTCTTCAGTTATTTGCTATTGCTTTTGTGTAGTGAGTAATGAAAACTTAAATCTAAAATCTCATAATCTGGAGTGTAAGACAGTGAAGTCCATTTTACAAATTCATTGGATAGACAGGCCCATAAAGGATGCCATCACATTTACATTTTGTGTGTTTATGACATTGGCCAAAATGAGTATGAAACAGCTGGTTCTCACACAGCTATGTGTGATATTATTTATTCAATACAGAGTTGATAGCACCATCATAATGAAGTATACATTTTAGTGACTTTACTTTTACATATCCTGCAAAAATCATTGTTTACATGTTAGGTTATAAGCTGTATTACCTATTAGATGTATTAGCTGTAAACCTAAACATGTTAGGTTTGATGGTATTTCTCATTTGTTTTATTTTTGTTCTTAGTATAAGAATGAAAAAGATAAAATAATTAACATTTCATGATTTTGTGTACTGGTGTTTATTTTATTTTACATGTAGTCTGTCCGTAAGAGCTAGTCCTTTCACTGGGATTTTGAAAGCCTTTTATTTCTTTATTATCAAGTCCCCAGCACCCTTAAGTACAGGAAAGCACTTAAGATTTCCATGTGCATACCTTATTGAGTCTTGTTCACAGCACATACTAAGATATTTCAAGACTGTTTTTCTTTGTTTATTCAATGAAATCTGCTTATTCAATGAAAACTCTTCATTCATCCATATTTAAGCCATTTTATTTCATTAGTGGATTGTGAAGTAGTGGAATCAAAGAAGAAAGTGCCCTCTGGATTGGATGCTGGCCCACTGCACATCACCCTCACACATTCATACTTCAAATACAACACTAATAGCAACAGGAGAAAGTATGTATTCGATGATGCAGCGTTCGGTACATAGAACACAAAGGGAAACAAGTTGTCACATTTAAAAACAATCTTAAACTGCTTTCATGAAGAAGTTTAAAAGAGATTGTGGGCTGTGACAAAGTGAAAAATCACAAAGCAAAGTAAGTAAAATGACAGCTTTCGTTTAATACAATAATTAAATCCATCCTGTCCTAAACAACTCTCTCTCTTGCACATCTTCTATCATTAAAACAGGCCGAAAAGATTTTGTACAACTTTTTTATGAATTAGTCTACACTTTCCTTTATAGTTTCAGAGATTTTACTTCAGCTTGTATGTTTTGTATACAATATTTTCCTCCTTTACACTTTTGACAGCCACTCCTTTAGATAATTAGATCCTTGAGAAGTGCTATAATAACATAGGACAATGAAAATGCTTGGGAGCACTTTGTGGATAATTCCATCTATTATAAAATTGAAACAGAAAAAAAAGGGTGTTAAAATGCAAAACACATTTTTTAGGTGGGAGAAGACGAGAGTCCTATTCTGACTATCAATGATGACAGTTTTCTGGTCATATGGCTGCCAGGCAGGAATAAGCAAGTCCAGGAAGGCTGACACAAGAAGTGATGTCATTGGAGGAGAGCCATCAGTCTTCTGGTCTGCAGAGGCAGACAAAGAGTCAGTGTTATCACACAACACCACCCCTGGATTGGTGGAAAATTACCATCACCAGAGCCCTTAAACTGTCTGCAATGAACACACCTGTGACAGTACCACCCCTTAGCTCAGATTCATCAGGTTGGGTGATCCGAGTTGTTAGGTCATGGACACGAGAAAGAGCATTAGCCTTGGCATAGAGAGACTCCGACAATTTAAGATTTCGAACCTATAAGGCTGTAGGTCCAAGAATCACCTGGTGACACATGGATTTGACTCCTTATATATGGTCCGTCACCAGAGTGAATTCACTACCGAGAAGGTAGTACCTCATCTGGTTAATAGCCCATTTAATTGTAAAGGCCCTCTCTCCACTATCACATACCTGGTCTCATGATCCATCAGTTTCAGAAACATAATGAGGTATTCAACACCATCGACGCTTTGACTCAGCGCAGCTCTCAGACATGTGTCCGAAGCATCAGTCTGCAAGATAAAAGGCAAGGAAAAATCAAGTGTAATTCACGTAAGTGCTGACATGAGGGCCTGTTTCAGGTCACCGAATGCGTTTCTGACTTCATCCGACACCACAGTGTAATAAAAGTGAGAAGTAGAAAAGAATGGAAAAGAATGAGGAGAAGCACAGATAAGCAAGAAGAATTCAGAATTAAACACGCTCACTGAGATTCTCTAGGGTATCCTAGAGAACTCTGGGACACTTCCCAGGGCACTCTGTGCACATTACCCAAAATTACCTTCTAAAATTTTATCTCAAACTAACTAGCTATGACACACCCTCACCATGAGGAGGTGAAAACAATGTTTTCAAAATATGAAACTCTCTTCTCTTTGTGAACCTGAAGCCAAGACCCGGTTTGTCAAGCCAAAGCTTTGTGCCAATAGTCTGAGAAGGCTGAGAAGTCATTACTTCAAGAGGGACCTTCTGCATCTAAAGACTTGGGCCAGAATGTGTAATGCCTTTATCTATGAAGTGGCAAAAGACAGCAGAAGGCAAGCTGCGAAAGAGTGCACTGCAACACATGAAGAATCCTCCACTTAAACCAGGAGCAACAACAATACAACTTCACACAACATCAGACTTCATCCCTAAAGATTTGCTATTGCTATCTGTGCTAAGATAAAGTAGAACTCTAAATACCAGTAAACAGACATTCTATATTTTATATGTTTGCCTGTCTAGTCTGCCTACATCCAGTCTTACATTTCAATATATATGAGTATTTATCATACTTGTATAAAGCTTGTGCTTATTAACAATTGGGTTTTGTGCCTCAGTTACCTTGCATATAAGTCTGAAGGCCACAGACCCACCTCCTACAACAGAGACAGGTAAAGAAAGTAGGAGCCTTGCCGAATTATTTGATTAATTACCGGTATTTCTAAATGCAAAACTGATAATTAACCAAGTTAGACAAAATCCCACAAACCCAATGGAATTATTGAGAAAAGATATTTATTTAAATTCAGTGTCAGGTGATGTGTAGCTAATATTCTGAACACTCTGTGGAGGCATTCATTATGGGCTGCTGGTGTTGGGCTATGCACAACCAAGTCATCAAATAAATGGCCATCCCAAGAACCCCAGCAACAATGACAACAACAACAACATTTATTTATATAGCACATTTTCATACAATGTACAATGCAGCTCAAAGTGCTTTTTCAAAATAAAGTAAAAGGAAGTTAATATAAAACATAAACAAACAAGATTAGACAATTATGTCATTTAGTATGTAACAAAGAAAAGGTAAAGTTGAATGGCCAGGAGGAGAGAAAAAACAAAAATGAAAAAAATTCCAGTTAGACTGTAGAAAAAAACAAAATCTGTGGGGTTCCAAGGCCAAAAGACTGTCCAGCCCTCACTGGGCATTCTACCTAACACTGATGTTCTAAATCAGTCCTTATGGTTTTCAGGCATCATATGGAAGAAATTAAACATGATGGTGGTCATGTGGACATCTGGGATACCTGCCATTCCATAAACACAGGGGCAGCATGATACCTTGATCGGGTGGTGGTGACGTGGGATTGCCACCATGGAAGAACTGGAAGAGACAGCAGAGAATAGTACAGATTAGTATGGAATTTTAGAACCCAGAGGAAAATAATAATTCAATGCCCATATAAACTATCAGGGACACAACTAAAAGGTACTAGACATCAGCTTCTGAAAATAGCTGGAGGCAGAGTTAAAGCCAAACGGTACTCTATTATAATGAAACACCTCAGTGTGGGTGACAAAGGCAGACAAATCTCTGCTTTCAGGATGGAGAGGAATCTGCAGGTACCCTAGTAAAGGTCCAATGTGAAAAATACCTTAGAGCTATTGATTCTTAATCTTTTTGAGTCATGGACCCTTTAAGAATCTGATGAAGCTATGGACCCTCTTCCCCAGAAATATTCACATAAACTGAACTTTGCATGCAATGAATATAATGTACTTTATTTATCGAGATTTGATTGTCTCGTACATATATGACATACACAAAGTATTATTAAACTTTTCTTGCACAACATTTCTCTCGCTGATATTTTACTTATGCATTATTTTTCTCACAAGTATGTAACTCACACATTAGGCTTAGGTGAGATGAATATTTGCGAGAAAAATAATATGTGAGTAAAATAACGGCAAGAGACATAAAATGTGAGAAAAGTCATGTGAGAAAGTTCACGCAATAAAATCAACACCATAGGGCTGTATAGTGAATATGTGAAATGTTCATTTTATCTGACTCTCACAGTCCCCTGAAAGCCATCCATGGACCTCTATGGGTCCATGGACCTCAGATTAAGAACTCCTGCCTTAAATCCATGGAAGTGTGTGGTGAGCACCTCGGTGGTTGGCAGTGAGTATTAACCTTGTATTACTGCTTTTTCCCCAGCCCGGGTGAATGCAGAGGAGCAAACCCTGTCATTTTTTTTGCTATCACAAGGTCTGAGACCCATGAGGAGGCATTAAATGGTTCAATACTGTCTGCCTCCAACAGGTTGCACAGTTCAATAACCACTTTCTCCTAGAGGGCCAGGGGAACTCAATGGAAAGGTTGAATGATAAAGCATATGGAAGGATTAGGCTGTGCGAAGTGGTTAAAAGCTCAGAGACAACCTGAACCTGTGAAAGAGCTGACCATTGCTGAAGCCTGATGAGCTGACAGTGAGGGCATCTGACCTATCAGTGCCTAGGAGTGGTCAGATTAAGCAGAGACAATGCTGCCCCAGTGTCCAGCAGCAGGAGAAGACACACACCACCCATTTCCAAAATGCAGTTTTGAAGTTGGAGGCTGTTGAGCTCACTGAGTAGATAGTTGTTAATGCAGTCTGAGTAGAAGACAACTGTTCTCTTGGTAAAGATGAAATGGCGGCTGAATGACAGACTTTAGCAAAGTGGTTAAGCTTCCCACAGTTCCAGCACCTTTGTCTCTTTGGGGCATATTGAAACTCTAGAACTATGACTGGCAGAGCCACCGTTCTAGCAGTGTTGTCTTAAAACAGCCTGCTACTTGCCTTGTAAAGTGAACATTGGAGCTGTCCCAAAATGAAAACGCGTCCTTCCTGGCAGTGCAAGGAGGCTTCAGTCACTTGTTATGTGACAGGGTAGTGCTGAAATGGAGAAACAGCAAGTCTAGCCATGAGTTCAACACTTGATTCAATTTGAAATGCCATGTAAATTGCTTTCATGATAGGTTTGCACGTTCTGCAAGTTCGCCGCTAATAAATTAGTCATGTAACTCCCCAACTTGCAAAAACTGGCTAAGTCCTACAAGTCAGCCACAGACTAATGAACTGACTCACTTGACTGCTGATGGTATTGACAGAAGATGTGTATAGAAATCAGATACTAGGAGGCCTATTGATGTGGAATATCCAGTCACACTTAAAAAATGTATTTGCCTACTGTGCCTATGCAGTGTATAAGTGTGGCTGTTTTTATGCACCTTGTACAGACCAACTGCTGTTAAATATGTCTCAAAAGATTTAAACTAGTGTGTCTACAACACTGGTGGTTAACCAGCAGTGCAAGGAGTGCAGAAGGTAGTGGGAAAGAAAGCTTCATCCTCGTCACCAGTGTTATATTGCCAACATGAAGACAGTACAACGATTAGTATAAAATTTCAAAACAGTGCTGGCTTTACTAATGCATGAAAAGAAACCACAAAACATGGCACTGTTGCAAGGCTGTGCAGATGTAACAAACAAATAACAGAATATTTTAACAGATGATAAGTCACTCTTGCTGAAAATATGGAAATTAAACATTTTTGAGTGAGAAAACTCACTGACACTAACTGATACAAATCAGTCCGTAAATACACAGGGATAATGTGCAAAGTCCATGCAGAACCTAGCACTTTAAGGCAGGATAACAACTCTGTGCTACTACTCTGCCTGTGCTATAACATCTAAACTTACAACTTCATCCTGATTTAAACTATATATATATATATATGCCTTTGAGGTTAGTTTAGTTCTTGTCACTTGACTGAATACTACGTACATGGTGAATGTTTCTCTTGGTAGACCACCAAAGCACATGCTTTTGTTATCATTCCAGCTGATGCAGGCAACATCTTTCCAAAATAATGAAATAAGCTTTTGTATAGTGAAAGAATGTAAGCAATTGTGTGTATTTTTCAGCTGTTATTGTCTTGTTATCTACAAAACAGAGACAGCAATTCACATCTGGGCATCAACATTTAATAATTTCATTAATGGAGCTTCATCATGAATTTCCAAAGTGAAGCCACCTCCCTGGCCCTGAAAGTACCATGGTGGAAGTGAAATGCACAGCCAGTCTCCTTTTAAAATGAAAGAAGCTCACAAACATATTTTTCTTTTTGTTTGGATACACTATTTTTCAATATGTGTGCAATCTGAAAATTAATATCAATACTCAATAACATGTTTGGGTTAAAAATGGCTGAATTCAGTAAGTTTATTTCTTTTCAGATTGCACCCCAGTATGCATTAGCAATATCAAGAGCAGGCTACTTATTTTAAAAATGAATACATTTATGAAAACTTTAGTATGCAAAATGGCAAATTAAAATATAAAATTCATTTATCTTGGTGGCTAAGCTGGGTTTTTTTATTCAAGAAATTTGAATGTGACATTTATTTTTCTCCATCTACTTTGCTAAGAAATATATAATTTTTAGCATTCTTCCACAACACCATTTTGTATTGTATGGGTGCTTCTGTTTTGTAACATTTGTGTTAGCCATTGTTTATGTAAACTCGTAGAAATCCTTGTGAATGTGTGATCAGCATGACCATATAAAGATCAACACATGTGTTTTCAGTTTATCTGTCTTAAGGATGATAATAACGTTTGGTGTGTGATTCTTAGTCAAAATACCAGTAGTTTAACACTAGTTCCACATGTTTAATGGTAAGTTTGGCTACAGCTTCTCCTTAAAAACTCTCACTATGAAGTGGGTTTAGAAGATGGATGGAAGGACAGATGAAAGTAGATGAAAGCATAAGTAGGAAAATATGGTATTGTCTGTCATATCACTATATAAGCTTTATACTTGAGTTAATGGTTTTGGGATTTTATTTCAGATAGAAAAAAGTAATGTGTTAAATATTTTTTATAAATGAAAGACCCTATAATATAGTAACTGTGCAAGCTACTGCACATTAAATGTTTGCTAGGAATTTACGTTATTGGTCAGGTTTCTCAGGCTAATGGCAAGAAATCACTAAAGACCACAGGAATGTGAAAAAATTCTGCTAATGTACTTTTTCATAAGCAGAGACATGAGCAACAGGCATCCCAGTAAATCAGGGCATTGCAGAATCAGTTATGTATGGCTTAATGGTTCAAACTGCACTTCGTAGGCACTGCAAAAATAAAGATGTTTTAAGGACTCCAAGAAATATAAGATATCAAATTTTTCTACTTTTATATAATTTTTGAAAATTTAGACTTTAACAATGGAAGCAATTTTACTTTGTGTAAAACATTGAAATCATTTGAAATTCATGTATATCTATACTAATAAAAGGCAAAGCCCTCACTGACTGACTGACTGACTGACTCACTGGCTAATCACTAATTCTCCAACTTCCCGTGTAGGTAGAAGGCTGAAATTTGGCAGGCTCATTCCTTACAGCTTCCTTACAAAAGTTGGGCAGGTTTCATTTCGAAAATTCTATGCATAATGGTCTTAACTAGAAGCTATTTTCTCCATTTACTGTAATGGAGTTGAGCTCGAAAGCCGTGGGGGGGGAGTTTCGTGTGACATCATCACGCCTCTCACGTAATCACGCATTACGTAGAAAACCAGGAAGAGCTACAAAAGCGCTGAAGAAAACATGCATTATATAATTAAGAAGGCAGCAAAACAATTAGAAGCGAGCGAATGACATATAAAACCATATTCAGCGGCTCACGTGAACTGACGCAGTGTGCAGACACAAAGCAACAGATCCAAAGAGTGCTGAACAAAAACCGAATTACACTGCTACGCTCAAATAGCAATAGTAGAGCCTTAGCCTCTAGCACCGGCGTCCGAGGTTCGATTCCCGAGAGGGGATGCACTAAGTATGTACGCGCGCTTCTCGATTCATTTTAGCCTCGCATCCCCTTGGTTTGAGACGTATGAAAACATATGCGGTTAACGCAGAAAGACAGATCACCAATTGAAGCTTCATGAATAATGGATACTTTATTCGCGATCAATGATTGTTTTGGTAAAGCCATACTCAGTGTATTCATTAGATGAGCGGTAAAAAAGTAAGAGCGAGGGGAAGGTAACTTACTGAGGCACACAGGCAAAACCACAATAGCACGTGGCTCGATGTACTGTAGTGCGCGTCAACTCGATCTGAATTGCGCGATCACATTCGAAAAATATTTCTTTTCAAGTTCTATTTAGTCCATATGTGTCAAACTCAAGGCCCACGGGCCACATCCGGCCCGGCGTGTAATTATATCTGGCCCGCAAGATCATTTTATATACTGTATTATTGTTATTAATGGCCCGGGGATATGAAAAGCTGGTAACACAATAAACTACAGATCCCATAATGTAGCGCTTCAGCTGCCTTGCGAACACTTACGCGTTAATCAAGTCTAGCTTATGATGCTGCAAGTTATTGCGAAGCTAGCCCACACGATGCCAAAGAGAAAAGGTGATTCTGAACATAGAGCCTTTAAAAACCGATGGGAGGTTGAGTATATGTTTACTGACAATGCCGGTAAACCTGTGTGTCTCATTTGTGGAGCTAATGTGGCTGTAATTACAGAATTTTATCTAAGACGGCACTATGAGACAAAACATCAAGATAACCTGAAAGACCTGAATGCAATGCACAAGATACAGAAAGCAGAAGAGTTAAAGAAGAATCTGACACTTCAGCAGACGTTTTACCGTGCAAAATCACAAAGTGATTTCAAGTGAAGCTACTTATATGGGAGACACAAATGCACCAGTGCAACTTGCCCCACTTTCCCTGTTGCCAAGTAATGTTGAACCAAGTCGCCACTACGTTGTTCCCAAATACGCACTTTGCTGATAAACTGAGCGCACTGCGCACTGAGTTCGCACGGCGCTTTGGTGGCTTTGAAGAACAAAAAAAGAATTTTGAGTTGTTTCGCAACCCATTTGCCGTCGATGTGGAAACTGCACCTGTGCAGATTCAGATGGAGGTGATTGAGCTGCAATGTAATGGCACACTGAAGGCAAAGTACGATACTGCACGGCCCGCACAGTTTATTCACTCCATTCCGCACAAATGCTCCAGCTCCGTCTACATGCGGCTCGAACCTTGTGCATGTTTGGTAGCACATATCTGTGTGAGAAGCTCTTCTCAGTGATGAAGACTAACAAAACAGCACACAGGAGTCGCCTCACTGATGAGCACCTGCAGTCCATCCTGAGAATCTCCACAACACAGAACCTCACACCAAACATTACATAAGAGTAAAGAAATTTGAATGTTTGTTTTTTAACGCTTACTTTATTTCTAACTTGTATAATTTAGACAGGATATATTTTTATGGAGTGCAAAATATTATAAGTTATTTAAGGTTTGAGTTGATTTATTCTGGAATAATATTCTGTCGACTAAATAAAAATTCCTTCTATTTAAAATTTAAATAGAACTTGAACAGAAACGATAGTTCATAATATCCACTAAGACTTGCACGTAACAGCGGAGTCATCCGTTTTAACAAGCAGCGTATTGCACTGATCTGAAATAGCCTGCCCATTTAATTATTTAGGAATGGATAAATAAATTAAGATTTTGTACAAATAATGTTTTCATTTTTCTTCCTTCATGGATTCTGGCACCCCCAGCAACACCCCAAAGACTGTATATATGTGTATATATATATATACTCAGCAAAAAGAAACGTCCCTTTTCAGGACTGTGTATTTCAACAATAATGTTTTAAAATCCAAATAACTTTACAGATCTTCATTGTAAAGGGTTCAAACAATGTTTTCCATGCATGTTCAATTAACCATAATCAATTAATTAAAATGCACCTGTGGAATAGTCGTTAAGACCTTAACAGCTTACAGAAAGTAGGCATTTAAGGTCACAGTTCTAAAAATGCAGGACACTAAAGAGACTTGTCTACCGACTGTGAAAAACACCCAAAGAAAGATGCCCAGGGTCCCTGCTCATCTACGTGGACGTGCATTAGGCATGCTGCAGGAGGCATGAGGACAGCTGATGTGGCTAGGGCAATAAATTGCCATGTCCGCACTGTGAGACGCCTAAGACAGCTACAGGGAGACAGGAAGGACAGCTGATCATCCTCGAAGTGGAAGAGCCCGGATCTCAATCCCATTGAGCACGTCCTGGGACCTGTTGGATCGCAGGGTGAGGGCTAGGCCATTCCCCAGAAATGTCCAGGAACTTGCAGGTGCCTTGGTGGAAGAGTGGGGTAACATCTCACAGCAAGAACTGACAAATCTGGTCCAGTCCATGAGGAGGAGATGCACTGCAGTACTTCAAGCAGCTGGTGGCCACACCAGATACTGACTGGTACTTTTGATTTTGAGCCTCCCTTCATTCAGGGACACATTGTGAAACATTTTTGTTTATGTCTTATGGTGTTGACTCTTTTAGTGTTCATACAAATATTTACATATTAAGTTTACTGAAAGTAAAAACAGTTGAAAGTCAGAGGACGTTTCTTTTTGCTGAGTATATATGTGTGTGTGTGTGTGTGGGTGTGTGTGTGTATGTATATATGTAGATATGTATGTATATATATGTTTATATATACAGGTATATGTGTGTATGTATATATATATATGTATTTGTGTGTATATATGTGTGTATATGTATATGTATGTGTGTATATGTAGATATGTATATATATGTGGATGTATGTGTATATATGTATGTATATATATATATATATGTATATATATATATGTGTATATGTTTATATGTATATATGTATGGATATGTATATACAGTATATATGTTTACTGTACATGTGTGTGTGTGTGTGTATATATATATATATGACAGAAACACTCATAACAGTGACAAAACAATTACATTGACAATCATGTTACGTTATTTTCAAAATGTTTCCTTTTCTTTTCATTACTTCTTTAACACACTACTTCTCATGCGGCCGGTATTTTGCTAGTAGTGAAATAAATGCCAATGACACTGCAAAAGGTTGTGGGCAGCCACCCCGTATACTTGAAGAGTTGGCTGCAAAAGGCAAAAAGCTAAAGCAATGGTCTTTACAGATTTGAGTCCAAAACAGAACTGGCAGTGTCGTGGTGAAAAATTCATCATCAGAAGGCTTTTTACCTAAAAATAAAGGCTATTAGGACTTGAGATAGACATACAGAGTTTTGAGGCTTTATTGCAATAAATCAACCACATGGACTCAACCTAATATGGCCAAATTGAGCTGAGCAACAATCATTACAGCCATTGAAGTTTTATAACAATTTCTTATCATTTTGGCTCATTCAATTAGCTCATTCTGCACCTGGCTTCACTGTTCATTATTCCTTTTGGTGTCAGCTCTGCTTATTTTGATTGGTCTAAGACTGGGTGGATGGTTTCCTCCCAACCTCTTCTCTGACTCATTATTTTACTCCTGTCTTGACCAGACCATGAGTTTCTATGGGAGCCCTTATTTTCTCCTTACTTTTCCTATTACTGGCCCCTTATGGAATTTGTAATCTTTCTATGCTGTTCCATTTTCTCTAACTGGCCAAGGCTCCAATTCCATATATGGGTTTTCCTCTCTTAAGCCTTCCAAACATTTTACAATAGTGACCTGAAGCTTAAGCTTTAAAAAGAAGCATAGTATGTGCTTTCATTTAATCATTGCTTGGCATGCTTGATTTGTCTTAATTTCTACACTAAAGTCAATTGCTAATATATTCTTATAATATTTTTGCTAATGCCTGCATTTACTAAGATTTTCTCTTCATGCATTAGGTCAGCGTGACCCTGCTTATAGTAAGAACCTTTCTGCTGATTCAGCAACCCAGCTGGTTCCAGAGGCCTCTTCTCTATGTTATCTCTTCCTAGCCTTGAATCACAGGTGTTCTCAAACTCTTATCCTGTCCAAAACTGGTCTCGGTGTATCAATTAGCTGTTCTTTTCTTTACTTTGGAAATTTTAATGTAAGCCTATAAAATAATACAATATAACTGACTTTTAGTTAAATATTTGCTAGACCTATCATATTTGCTTAATTTAATGTTTTAGAAGCTTTTAATTACTTTTTATGACTTTATATGCTAATTTGCTATTCTCTTATGCTAATAAGAAATTTTCCTTCTACAGCAGGCAGACAAAACATGGTGCTTTTAAAGCCTGGCAGGGGAAATGACATCATCCGGTAAGGAAGCGAAGTGATGTTGTCTGGGCAGGAACCAGATGTGATGTTATTGGTTTTGGAACCGGAAGTGACATCATCAAGCCCAGGCGGAATTTCCGTGTTTGGTCTGGAGAGAAAAAGAGAAAGGATCAGTGCACTCTGCCATCCCTTGGTCTGCCGTGGAATTAAGTTGCAGTATTTCCTAAAATTCAGTATTTGATATTATGGCTGGCCAAATAAGTGCTTTCAAGGATGTGATGCAGCCAATGAAGACAGACTCTATTGGGCACTTGTAGAAGTTTGTGAAAATCAATGAAGAAATGTAAACTTTCTTGGATGTCAGAGGACGTAAGGTTCTGGTGAACTGTTTTAACAAGAGCTGAAATATTTATGCCCACTTCAGTTCATCTGTTATAGTCACTCCAAAAATTTAAAGCTGCTCACCATTTGAAAAGCATCCCTCTGATACTGACAGAAGTGTGGTCTTCTTAAAGTCAATGACCAGCTCCTTGGTTTTACTGACATTAAGGGTGAGAGTGTTGTCCTGGCACTTCTGAGTCTGTTGATAAACCTCCCCTGTGACCTGCTTTATCATTTTAGTGATCAGGCTTATGATGATAGTGTCATCTGCAAATGTAATGATGGAGTTGGAGATTTGTCCAGACCAAATAAAAGAGGAGTACAGAAGAGGGCTCAGCACCCTACCCTATAGAGCACCTGTACTAAGGGTCAGCATGGAGGATGTGAACTGATCCGCACATGCTGAGGTCTGCTGGCTACAGAGTCTGAAATTCAATTGCAGAGGGTGGTGCTTAATCCTAAATTTAGGAGTTTGGTGGTCAGCTTTAGCAGTACCATAGAGTGAAATGCTAAGATGTAGTGTATAAATAGGACACCTTAAGTTAAAGGTGAAAATAACTGATATGACTTGATTTCAGCCTTTACATCAAGAAAAGCTGAAATAAAAAAAAAACTGTGTAGACGTTTGATATTAACTGCATTTATGCTTAAATAAACACAAAAACAGTTTTAATAAAAATAGGCAATTCATCCTATACGCTGTCATATTTCCCTTAGCTTATTCAAAATACTGTCAAGTTTAAATCTGAAAGATGACTGTGTGCTACTGTTTACTATAGTGCTTGGTAACTTATCAGTATAACTCAGTATCTATGTATACCTGCACACGTGGACATTGTAATCCTCCTATCTCTTTATTTTTTGTATTGCCCTTGTATGCTGCATTTTTTATAATTTTGTATTCCATCTTTTTATGTTTATCTTTTGTATTCTGTATTGCCCTTGTATGTTGCACCAATACTATCAAGACAAATTCCTAGTACCCATCAGTGTACCTGGCCAATAAAGTGACTTCTGATTCTAATTCAGATTATTATATATTGTAGAAGATCAGCCGGGGATACAGTCAGACACTGAGACACAACAATTTCTGAAAGCACACACTTTTTATTTACAGTTCTCCTGCACACACAACACAGTGCACCAACCAGCCCCCAAAGCTCAGTCCTGTACTTCTCTTATCTGATCGTCTCCACTCCTCTCCCACAAGCTCTGTCCACTGCCTCCTGACTCCGGCTTCCGAATGGAGTGAGGTGGCCTCCTTTATACTGTACCCAGAAGTGCTCCAGGTGTCTCCTAATTATCATCCAGTAGCACTTCCAGGTGTGGCAGAAGTGCTGCATAGGAACTCAGCTCCTTTTCTGGCAGTACTTCCGGTGTGCGGAAGTCCTGCATGCCCAGACTCCAGAGCTGTCCAGGTGCCCCTAGTGGTGGCCACTGAACCCCACTGGGTTGAGCTTCTAAGCTCCAATTCCATGACCCTGATGTAAACCAAGGGGCTGCCCTCTAGTGTCCCAGGGGAGGTACTTCTCTTCAAAAGGGTGTCCTGTCTGGGCAGGATTCCCGCCTTCCATCACTATGTGTATATATATATATAGACAGATGGCGGGGCCCATGTCTGGCTGGAACGCCCCTTTACCACATATGCCAGGGGACAAGGGTGGGAAGTCCAGTATCTCCCCTAGATGCTAGATGGCAGCCTCCTTGGGTTGCAGTGGTGGCTCGGATTCCCCAGAGCTTCATGTGGGTTGGAGTTCTGTGCAGCTCTGTGGGGTTCCTGAGGCGCCGCCAGGGTGCTGCAACAGGAGTGGCTGGCCCCTTTGGGCACTGGTTTCACCTTACCCAGAAGTGCAGCCGGATGTCGGCAATTAACCACCAGGAGCACTTCCAGGTGCCTGAGAAAAGGGAGCCAGCGACCACCACTCAGCAGCCAGAGTCGGTCGGGCACTATATAGCATCTTTCTTACAATATATATTGCTAGTTGTCAACATATGACTACGTTCAGTTCTGACGGACAAGTCATAAGTAGATCTGGACTCAAACGTACTGGTATATGTATTCAAACCTGACTGTATGTATAGTACTGTATAATAAGTCCCTTAAGTCATATTATTTGTTTTAGATCCTTTTTATCATCATTCTTAGCACACTGCATAGATTTTGTTTCATTAATTTTTGTACTTTTAAAGTTATTTTGCTTAGTTATTATTGTTGCTTGCATGAGCACTGAAACTTTAACAGCTTCAACTTTCTTTCTGTGTATTATGTTATATCATCAGTGTGCCTCTCCCAATGTGTTAACTGTGAGAGGAGCAGTTGTAATGACAGAGTTTGAGCACTCGTATGTTTTCTGTTTCAGCATTTCAGCCTGGAAAATAATAAACATTAACAGATAGAGGAGTTCAGTGTGCTTTCAATACCCCTTTGTTGCTGTTCACACAAATTGGCACATCGTAAATCACAATGCAGAAGCTTACTGTAACTGTATAGTCTTCTAACAATGACAAATGCATATGTTAATTCAAAAGCAAAAAAAAAATTTGTTATGGTTTCAAAACATTCACATTATCTAAACATTCATGTGCCTCAACTCATAATGTTTTGAAGCATGAGGCGGACCATTGTTATGATACAATCTTGAATGTATTAATGGAAGCACAAAATCATTAAGAAATGTACTTAGGAAATACCTTTTTACTATTTTGGAGAAGTCTGGGTTTGGCCCGAACATTTGTGCATGGATTAAATTACTGCATACTAACCCAGAAGCTTCAGTTTGCATCAATAACATTTGCTCAGACTACTTTAAACTAGAGCGTGGCACAAGACAAGGATGCCCTTTGTCACCACTGCTGTTTGCAATTGCCATTGAACCACTGGCAATACATTGTCGAAATACTGATCAGATAAAGGGGATTAGCAGAGAAGGACTGGAACAGAAAATCTCATTATATGCAGATGACATGGTACTGTATATATCGGACCCAGAAAATTCTGTGCCTGCAGTCTTAGCAGCACTCACAGAATTTCAAAAGCTCTCTGGTCTCAGAATTAATCTGAATAAAAGTGTACTCTTTCCGGTGAATTCGCAAGCATATAATATTAGATTAGACACCCTTCCTTTTATCATTGCAGAACAGTTTAAATACCTCGGGGTAAACATCACAAGTAAACATAAAGCTCTTTATCAACAAAATTTCGTGTCTGCATGGAAAAAATTAAACAAGACTTGCATAGATGGTCAACCCTTCATCTCACACTAGCTGGAAGAATTAACACTGTTAAGATGAATATTCTTCCTAAGCTCCTTTTTTATTTCAAAACATACCAATATACATTAATAAATCGTTCTTTAAGCAATTAGATTCAACAATAACCTCATTTATTTGGAATTCTAAACATCCACGCATCAAAAGAGCGACCCTACAAAGACAAAAGGCAGAAGGCGGCATGGCTCTACCTAACTTCCAGTTTTATTACTGGGGGCAAATATACAGTCGATAAGAACCTGGACACAAATAGAAGAACATACACAGGCATGGACCGCAATAGAAGTAAAATCCTGCAGTACTTCTTTGTATTCCTTGCTTTGTGCTCCAATAAACACACGTTATCGGCAATACACTAATAACCCAATTGTGCTCCACTCACTTAGAATCTGGAACCAATGTAGAAAGCATTTTAAGACGGAGAAGCTTCTTTCTGTGGCACCCTGCAAAGAACCACCTCTTTCAACCCTCACAAACATATGCAGTTTTAATATCTGGAAAAATTTGGAATTAACTTGCTTAGAGATCTTTATATAGACAACGTCTTTGCATCCTATGAACAATTACATTCCAAATTTAACATTCCAGCTACAAATTTCTTTCACTATCTTCAAATCAGGAACTTTGTTAAACAGAACCTTCCAGATTTTCCTCATCTTGCACCCTCATCCACGCTGGAAAAATTATTGCTCAATTTCAAGGAGTTAGACTCCATCTCTACAATATATAAAATCCTTTTACAATCCCTTCCTTTCAAAGATCCAAGAGGACACTGGGAAAATGACCTCTCAATTAATATATCAGAAAAGGAGTGGAAAGTAGCAATGCAGAGAATTCACTCAAGCTCCATATGCATAAAGCATACAATTATACAACTCAAAATTATATATCGAGCACATCTGTCTCGACTAAAACTCTCAAAATGTTTCCAGGGCATGATCCAACCTGCGAACGTTGCAGCCAAGCCCCAGCCTCACTAGGTCACATGTTCTGGGCCTGCTCCAAATTAACATTATTCTGGACAAAAATTTTTAATTACCTCTCAGACAGTCTTGGACTCACAATCCCTCCTAACCCATTAACAGCTGTGTTTGGGGTTCTTCCAGAGGGTCTTAAAGTGGAGAAAGACAAACAAATTGTGATTGCATTCACTACACTGTTGGCACGCAGACTTATTCTGATAAACTGGAAGAACCCAAACTCTCCTCTTTAAGTCAGTGGGAAACTGATGTGTTATATTATTTAAAATTGGAAAAAATCAAATACTCAGTTAGAGGATCTGTGCAGACTTTTTCAAAACATGGCAGGATCTAATCAGTAATATTTTGAAATGATTTTATAAAGCACAGAGAATTTGTTGATTTAGGTATTTTTAAAGCCTTAAATTTTACACCGTTTGGCTTGCTCTCTCTCTCAAGGGTGGGGATCGATCTGTTCTTAGCATAATTCTTCTTTTTGTAAAACTTGATTGCTATGTATGGATTGTAATAAAATTAATAAAAAAAAAAAAAAAAAAAAGAAATGTACTTAGTGGGGCTGTTAAAACATTATTTATTTGGCAAATAATGCAAATGTACCATCTGTTAGGTTTTCAAAGCCAAAGTAATATTTATTGGTATAACAACTAAAAGGTAGCAAGTGTAGCTGCAAACACATGCAACATATATTTTACTAGCAGGGAACAAAATGAGATGCTGTCTGCAGTTATACACAACTAATGTAGTAATGACCAGGCTAGTTCAATGGATTATTCCTGTTTAGTACACCAGCTATGCAAGAACAAAGTGTTATTACTTTAAGCTGTTGTAAATACTAGTTTCCAATCCTCCTGAATCAATTGTAGTTATATTTTTAGAAAAAAATATTATGTTAATACGTTTTACTGTTTTCTTGTGACATTGTTGTGCTGCCATTTGTGTTCACGTTATTCTTTTATGATTTTGTTGCTGTCCCAAATAGGTACACCAGGAAGCAGTTTGGATGTTATTTGGGACCACAAGGTGAAACATAGTTGATAAAACAAGCCATAGTCAGAAACAGGAACTCAGTTAAACAAAATAATGAAAAAACTCAATTTTACACCCAAAATGTAGTAGAAAAACAGAGTAAACTGATTTTCAAGCATAGAAGCACATACAAAATGTCACACAGGCAGGACATGCACAGTAATGATCTTCATACTGTTGACCTGATTACATCAAAGACCATGACCTCCAGTCATCCCTCAGTGGCAACCTCAAAACAATAGTAAAGAATCAATAAAATGGTGGCACACATTAAAAGCAAAACAATAATGGAAAGCTTGTGAATACTTTGTGACTAAATGAGAAAAAGTCAAAATAAAAAAATAATTTCAGAAATGCAATCAGCACCCTTAAAACATGTGATGTAAAATAAAACTCTTGAAAAAGTTCAAAATACTGAGAAAACATTTAAAATGAGCCCAAAATATATTAATTTCTAAGAGAAGGACAAATCCTACAAATAGCATTTTGTTGCATGACATCATTATTACTGTGACTGTATAAAATAGCATGATAGGAAAGTAGCTAATTAGGGAAGGAATCCTCAGGAAGACATATTTTTGCTTTGTTTTAATTTGACTTGGAATTTTTGGTTTGATTATTGTAATTTGACAATCAAGTTTCTTGTTTTCCAGTTCAGATTAACACTAGATTTTTGAGTGTTCTGTTGCCTTGCCCCTTTTGGTGCACTATTTTCTGCACGCTTTTCAAAGACTTTTACCTTATCCAATAAATATTACCATATATTATTATTATTATTGTCCAACTGATGTTTTCTCCATAAACACATGTAAATATAAATCTCACAAACACGAACATTGCAGACTTGACCAAGGGATTTCCTGAGAAACATATGTAACTAAGAATATAATACGCAAGTACCTAAATTAAGTTCATGGACTTAATGAACTGCAAGATAAATAAGGTAGTCCATGAAGATCATACCATTATAAATGCTATGCTGCAATTCCTAAAAAATCAATTAGGATTTAAAATGGTGCAAAATGCTAATATTTAAAACAGTGCAATGAGGGACAAAGAGTTATCAATATGATGAACATGCATGAACAACAGCTGATCAGGAGTTATGGCATGTCTTTGTATTCTCGTCAAAGCACAAAAGCAACAAAATATGGATACTGGACCTGCTGGCTGGAAGGGTATTTCAGATGTTTTTATATTTACAAACTTTATGATTTACACATCCATAACTAAAACCACTTCATCTAGTCTGAAGACTTGGATTTCTTTATTTTGATGCAAGGAAGTGCTTGATATCAACAATAAAAGAAACATCATTTATTTTATATAAAACATGTAGCTCAAAGTACTTTACAAGAAGTAAAAGTATTACAATTACAAAAAATCATAAATAAATAAAAACTTACACAATATAAGGAAACAAGTATGGAAAAAGTCTGAAATAGTGTAAGCTACCTAATTTGAGGTGTACATAAGAAATGTAATGATTTACTACATGAGGTAGAAGTACAATATAAACAAGAATATTTGTGTCAAATATTGAAAATTCTAAAATGTTCGCTTCAATTCAAACATTTAAAGGCTAAATATTCTTGATTGAAATGTGTCATTTTCACACTTTGATAGTAGCCCATAGAGAGCTAGATGCCAAGTAAAGGATCAAAAATAACTTCACATTCATTAATACTGACCTTGAAATAGTCTAACACAACAAATTTAAGTTTGACATTTGTTATTTTGAAGCTTCTGAGAGTGGCTCTTAAAGGGCTAGGGCTACTGGCAAAGAATCAATTATCAAAAATATTAATATGTCACGATCAACAACCTTGAAACAGTATTAGATGACACTCTACAGTATATTACTAGTTCCCATTTTTTCATGATTTTGTAAAATGGATTAACTTTCACCCATCAAACCACATGAGAAGATGACCGTCTGGTTTCAGTTGATGTGGCCTGCACTCTTATTGGTTTATTCTTTATCATAATGGTGTAATTTCCTGCACAAAACGTCAGGGCCACTGATAAAAAGCATTTACAGACCTTTGCAGAAGCCAGGTACAGACTGAACTTCAGCACATCATCTAACAGTGAGGACACTAATACATCTGTGCACACGATTTTTGTCTGCTCTTAGAGAAAATTTGATATAATCTAAAAAATATATTTCAGCATACTATACTTGTAACATCCTCATGCACCTTTGGAAATAAATACACTACTTATCACTGAACTTTGTCAATAGTTATGCCAAATTATAGAGCTAAAGCACTTGTAAAATGTCTCAATTTCAAAACTATCATTTGGGCTAAATAAAATTGTAACATATGATCTCTATATATGTAAAGTGATAAGGCATCCATCCATGTGTGTCCTTGCCCAGGCATAACTTTATCTGGCATCCACAAGAGGGTGAGAATGGACAAAGGCAAGTGGCCTGCGTAAGACAGTAAACCATGTAGCATATGTCCAGGTGTCATGCTGTCCAGCATCTAAATCAGAAAATAAGAAATGAACAAGTAGCACACATAAAAGAATGTAAGGCATATCCAGAAAACAGAGGTTTCTTAATGCCAATGCGATTGAAATAGATGGACTTATTATTGTATTATTAAGCCCATTTGAACAACAAGTGTTTTTGCAGTGCTATTTGTTGCTGTATCGTGACAGCCTTTACCACAACTGTTTGTCTTAATCATTCAAAAGGAAGAGAAAATTCTGTGGATTGCTCAGTAAGAGTTCATTGAGAACAAAGCACTGGATTTCATTCAGGAGACTAGCAAACAAGCCTTCACATTCCACACCAGGAGCCTTGTGTATAACAGTGTACATATAATTCACAGTAAAACATGACGTATGGAAAAACTAGAAATGTACATATACACAAAAAATTCAGATGCATAAAACTGCGTAAGCACAGATCTATGCACTTTCCTTTATAAATCCTAATCAACATGAATTTTAATGCACATGCACGAACCTACAGCAACACTCTGTCTCCTCCCAGAATTGTACCTCTTTTAATATGCAAATCAATATAAATAGCACCTTCCGTTCAGTTTTTTTGTGAACTTGGCTAAAGCACATATAAAAAAGAAGAATTTCAGTCAGTCAGTCAGTCATTACCCAACCCGCTATATCCCAACACAGGGTCACGGGGGTCTGCTGGAGCCAATCCCAGCCAGCACAGGGTGCAAGGCAGGAACAAATCCCCGGGCAGGGCGCCAGCCCACCGCATAGAAGAATTTCAACAAATGTGAAATGGAGATCCTGCTCAGTGAAGTGGAGGCAAGGAAAATCTACTATTTGGTGGCTTAAACAGTAAAAATGGAAATTGATGGAGTGGCACAGCATGGTGGAGGCACACAAAAGTTTAGAAAGTTGCATAGTGCCTAAAATAAAAAAGAAGAGGTCAGATATCAAAGTCAACTTGAAAAGTAAGTTGCAGCCCACCATCTGAGTGTCAGTGTCACTGGAGGAGGTACTGTTTGAGCAGCGAGCTGCTGCAATTATTGCCAGGACACTTATGTATCTTGCCACAACATTAATGAGACACATTTTCACATCAAAGATGATTTTCACATTAATAGAGTGGAAATGCTTTCTATTTAGATAAGTAAATTAATTTTTGATCGCTGCAATTACATTTGGAAAAAATGTTGTTGCTGCTAAATGAGCCTTGATTTTTCCCATTCAACTACAGTATAAGGAAATTGTATATATCTGGATGACAAGCAGATAATACCATAACCATAGAGCTGGCATGGCATGACTCAGTGATGACTGAGAAACACCCTATCAGTCAGCGGTTCTTGTTGAAAAGCTCCTAGTTGCTAAAAACCCAAGGGTGGACAAAACTTGCAAAGGAGCCGGTAGAGCACAATTCCTCAAAGTCTGCCTTTGCAAAGCCGGCACCAGTTTAGCATACAGCTCCAAGAGGATAGCTCTGGGAAATCGAAATCGACTTAGAAGTCAGTCATCATCATTGGACAAGAAATCAATATGATCTCTAAATATGCACTCTCTTCTAATTCTCCCATCTTGCAATGACCTCTGACAATGCTAAAGCAGCCATGGTAGTTGGAATAGTTTGGCCATTTTGTGCACCATTATATTTATACAGATTGATTATAATTGAGTGCTTTATATTTGTAAACAATTTGCAATAAATTTTTGTGTATTCAATAAAGTCCACGTTATGGATGCAAATATTAAAAAGAAAGGGAAACCACACAGAAACAGTAGCACTGCTTTCACACTGGGTGCCGCCTGTTTACAAAACCAAGCAGAAATGAGCATAAGCATGGTTTGAGGGTGCCATGAAAATGTGCGTAGCGTTACGCAAAGTTTAGTTTTTAAACATCTCGATGTGATCGTGGAAATGTATGTACACAACATTTTATGCATATGTACCATTTATGCATGAGCCCCAAGTGTTTCAAAATCTCCATTCTAGACTTGTAAGGGATTTAAATTCCCCTTAGCCAAATGTAACATTGTTATTGTTTCATTTTACATAACATTTATGTGTACTATTTTCATATTTTAGCATTGGTTCTCCAAACGTTTTTATATCCTCTTTCTCTATAGATCCAGTTTCGGTACCCTCAATCTAGTCCAATGTACCTAATCCCATAGATTTCAATGACACAGTGACTTTGACCCAGCCTCTGGGTCAGATGTCTCTTACCAGTGGTTTAATGGCACCTCAGAGGTGTCGGACACTCAGAAGATTCACTTGAGTGCTGATAGCAGAACATTAACGATATCAAGCATGTTGAGGTCAGATGATGGGCCCTTCTACTGCTACATGTATAACCATGCCAGTAACGGCACCAGCAAGCACTTTAACCTTAATGTAAAATGTGAGTATTGGTAACCTCTGGAAAATTTGGATATTTTGAAAGAAGGATGGAAAGGAGAGGCTCTTCCCTTTACAAATATATTGTAATATAGATAGATAGATAGATAGATAGATAGATAGATAGATAGATAGATAGATAGATAGATAGATAGATAGATAGATAGATAGATAGATAGATAGATAGATAGATTGCACACTTACTGTGATAGAATTTGGTAAAATTTGATCCATATTAAAAGACACATGAAAGAGGTGCAAGCAGCACAGGCTCATTATTATGACCATGTAATGTACGACTCTCCGAGAGCTCCATCTGGGGGATTGTGTCATGGTTTTAGTTCCTACCTTCCATTTTAAATTGCTAGTGTGGTCGAAGGTTGAGACAACAGCAGGCAGACACTGTCTTGAACAAACAGAAATCTTTTTTATTATTTTCTCTTGTTGGTAAGCAGAGGTCTGTATAAAGCCTGTCAGCTAGTCACTGACAGTATCATGTCCCAGCCCTGCCGGTTTCACAGCAGGGTTTTATAATTTTTCAATCACGTCGCATAAAGCTTATCTTATATTTTCAGCTTCACAAGCAGCCCTTCCTTACTGGTGGAGAAACTTTTTCTTTCACTAACTAGGACAGGGTGCAGTCCCCAAAAGCTGACCCACCCTTTATTTATTTCTTTTATTCATCTTGTGGCTATTTTCTACATTTTCGGCTCTAATGCTGAATATCTTTAACTTTCCTTCATCACAATCTTAATGCATTCATATGGCTAATACAAAGAACTCTTATACTTGCAAATACATATACATTGTAAAAGAAAAGAGACAACACAGCGTAAAGAGTTGGGGTCTCCGGCCCGTATACTGTAAACAAAATTAAATTCTTCTTTTACAAGGTCAAAGGTATAAACAAAAACTTTGCTTATGCGCTGACACCTTCACATGCCAGCGCATTTT
The DNA here is from genome assembly GCF_016835505.1 of Polypterus senegalus. NCBI lineage: Eukaryota > Metazoa > Chordata > Cladistia > Polypteriformes > Polypteridae > Polypterus > Polypterus senegalus. The sequence continues at coordinate 277,927 of NW_024386621.1, forward strand.
TATATAGGAGGAGCCGGAAGTGGAGGAATGCTGGGAAGGAGGCGTGAGGGATGACGGGATTCGTGACGTCAGGGAAGATGGCGGAGGAAGGGCGGAAGTGGACGTGGTGTGGTCAGGTTATGATGGCGGAGCGTCTTTTTTCCTGAAAGAGAGAGCAGAAAGGTTAGTACCCGCCATTCCCTACTGACAAACGTCCTTCGAGCGATTTCGGTCGCCCGCAGCCTCCTACTCGCACATGCGTGACAACATATACATTTTCTTAGCATCAGCTGGTTTACATAATATATTTTTCATCCACTCAAATGCACACAGATAGTAATCACCAAGGCGATTTAGACTTGTTTACTCATTGCACTAAGGCGTAGCCACAAAATCTTCTTCCTCCCTTGGACTAGGTCAAAAGGCCCTCAGTCCAGGATTCTTTGTTCAACTATTATTTAATACATTGATTTAAATTTTATTATTCCACACTAGCCCATTAGCAAGGCCCCTATAAAGTTAAAGAGAAGAAAGGGCTTGATGATTTTTGTGAAACAACCCAATCATCGGCCGAAGCGAGCGGTATATCATGTAAACTTGTTGAAGCCATGGAAGGAAAGAGATCCCAATCTCTCCTACACTCAACCTTGCTCATTTTTGCTCAGACAAATATCCTTAACTTTGGTACTGAATTAAATTACAGTCAGAGATGGGAGCTCAAAGCAGCTATCCTGTCCGTACCAGAGGTAGTGAGCAAGAAACCAGAAATGACCTCTGATTGCACAACATTGTGACAGAGCCCGGGGTTATAGTTTGAGAATGCCCCTATCATCTTCCAAAAAGAAAACAGAGGTGGAGCTTAAAATCAAGCTCATGCTAGAACTAGGAGTTATAGAGGAAAGTCATAGTCCCTTGTCCAGTCTAATAGTCTTGGTTAGTAAGCCTGATGGAAGTTGGAAGTTTTGCAATGAATTCCATCAACTTAATCAAGTCTCCCAATTCGATGCTTATCCAATGCCTCAGTAGACACCCTCCTTGAGAGTCTTGGACAGGCAGATTATTTGACCACACTTGACATGACGAAGGGGTACTAGCAGGTTCCTTTAACGGACTCCGCTAAGGTAAAGACTGCGTTTAGCACCCCTAGTGGACACTAGCAATATTGTGTCCATCCTTCGGGTTACATGGGGCTCCTGCACTTCCAGTGTCTGGTGGATAAAGTGATCTACCCTCATAATGTGTTTAGTGCTGCCTACTTGAATGATGTAGTCATTTATGCCAGCACATGGAAGAAACACATACAGCAGGTCCGAGCAGTATTGCGGACATTGGGTGAAGCTAGGCTTAGATCAATCCAAAAAATGTTTTTGGTTTGAAGGAAGCTAAATATTTAGGCTACCTGATGGGTCAGGATACAAGAAAGCCACAGTGTTCGAAGGTAGATGCATTATTGAAAGTGGCCTCGCCCGCGAACCAAGCAGCAAGTCCGGGCATTTCTCAGATTAGCCAGGTATTACTACCGGTTTGTACCTTGGTTTTCAGAGAGAGCGGCGCCTTGAGTGATTTAACAAAGAATAGGGCCCCTAACAATGTAGTATGGACTGATACGACATACAATGCATTTAGTGAGTTAAAACAGGCTCTTACGTCAGCACCAGTATTGAAAGCACCAAACTTTTTGATTTTTCATTCTTCAGATGGACGCCGAAATAGGCCTTGGGTGCCGTGCTGAGCCAGAGCGTCGATGGTGTTGAACACCCGTTATGTACCTGAGCTGTTGGATTGGGAGACCAGGAATGTGAAGATTACGAATTGAGGTACTACCTCTTGGGCCGTGTATTAACTCTTCTTACGGATCGTGCACCCCTACAGTGGATGGCCCTACACAAAGAGTCGAATCCGCTGGTCATCAAGTGGTTTTTGACCTTCAACCATATAAGTTGATTTGCAAAACAACAATAAAGTTTATCAGTTTGAACATTAGATAATGGGCCTGAATAATAGTAGTACCACGCCAGACCGGGGCAAGCTGCACTGACTTTCTCTCTCAATCCTCTGCACACCATCCACGGAAATCCTGCTAGGTCCCGCGCCTTTGATGATATGACTTTCCAGCACTGGTGCATATGATGACGTCACTTGTGGTTCCGGCACTATTGAAGATTTCACTTCAGGTCCTGATAACGTCACTTCCGGTTCTGGTCCTGATGATGTCACTTCCAGTTCTGGTCCCAATGACGTCACTTCCTGTCCCGCCTTCAAATCCACCATATTTTCACTCTTAAATCAATTCTGTTTTGGACTACAACCTGTGAACAATTCAACCAAAATACCCATTTGCAGCCAATGCATAATATAGAGATGGCTGCCCCAAACCTTTTGATGTCTGTGGTCTGTTATTGTGACAGTAGTAACAGCTGTACACTATACAGTAATAGTCTTATATTGAGCCTTGAGCGTTCCTGTGATTGTCATTAAACTATTTATCTATTATTAATCAATTTCTCCATCTATTGCCAAACCCATCACCAAATTAAAAGTTGCAGGACCCAGAGCATATATTAGCCATATTAGGTAGAAGGGAGGAACCTTCCCTGGATGGATATCACTTCTTTAACAACTTTTACTTCCAAAATGTTTTCATTGTATTTTTGTAAATACTGCCGTGACCATTCAACATTAAGGTGTCTGTTGCCTATTTATTTTCGCCTATTTAAAACCTGTCAGTTTTATCCTACTTCATTCCCTTAAATAGTCCTTTGACATCTGCAACATGAAACAGAAAAGTTTAATATTAAAATGCTAAAACTCACAGTGCAATCACTATATGCTGTTAAAATCAGATATTTTATCAGATATTTCTTTTGCCTCATATGGTATTTATAAGTTGTGTGTATTTATATATGAGTTTTTCTTTATTCATGTATTGTTCTGTTTTTTTATCCACAGGTGAACAGAATCAGTCATTAACTCTAGAAGAAATTGCAGCATTTGCTGTCAGCAGCATTCTTCTTGTACTTGCTGTTACTGCTCCAGTTGTTTTTCTACTAAGTATAGTAAGTTTCTTTCTTTCTTTTTTTTGTGTTTGCGCTTACAAGCTTTATAAGTATATAATTAACTTTATGATAAAGTGCCTAACTGGCAAGAGGTTACCAGAGGTAAGGTCACCACCAAGCTGGGACAGTTCAGAAGTCCATCAAACAGCCTCCCCTCCAGAAGAGAATGAGAGTGTCACATTTACTGCAGTAGAGACCCTACATATGCCAGTGTGAAACACACAGGACCATATGCTCCAAATGTCTGCTGCATGCCCCCAAACAGCATCAGTCAGGGCACTAGCTCAATTGTGTTGGAGAGAGAGAGAGAAAGAGAGCCACTAAGGTCAAAGTAGGTACTGCATTCCCTTGACAACAGAGGACAGAGGGCCCCAGCTACCACCAGGAACACATAATCTTCTTCTTCCAAAACGTGAGGCCACGTGAGGAAATGTCAGGTATAGCAAAATCTCCTGGTTAGTAAAGGGTAAATGGTCACAAGAGGAAACATAAGGGATCATGCTGCCTTTCTGAAACAGTAGACATCTGGGAAATGGCCTTGTACAATAAAACAATTTCTTTCTTTATAGTTTGGGCTTCTTGGCATCAGTTTTGGTTTAAGTGTTGAAGAAACTTGGTGAAGCCGTGGGGGCACAATTGGCTTTAAACAGGTTATGAGTAATCATCTGAGAGATCAGAAGTAATAGGCAGGATGCATTCCTCTCACATGGGGATATCATTGAGAATGCTATGTTCATTTAGGACAAGACTTTTGCAACAAAGTAATGATATCAAATGTAAGGGATGTTCTAGAAGAGTGAAAAAAGAGATTTGAGAGGTCAAGACATAGAGTTCAAGAGAAGCCAGCATTAAAAAGACAAGATGCAAACCATAATTCAAAGTCAAAAATCCAAACCAAGTTAAGCATAAATATTCTTTATTTTCAGTATTGCTCCATAGTGAGTTTATTCCCTTGTTTATATCTAAAGTTATGGCCAGATTAAGATTCTGATGTGTATTTGGGTATCAGCACTTCCAGAGCCTTTATACACATACAACAAAGAAGCAAATCAAATGTAATGCACTATGCCTCAAAAAAAAAAAAAATCATAAGACAGTATTAAAGTAAAAAAACTTCCAAAAGATGGACACCTGGACCTGAATCCATTTTCTCATTTTCCAAATGAAGACCTACAAGTGGCTTGCCATTGGAAAGTGCAGAATCATAAATGTTAATAACTTAAATTACACAAAATATAGAAAACAGGAAATAACAGCATATGGTTTAATTCCTTTCATCATGAAAATGGTATCACGTATGCATCTTAGTATTTAATTATTCAGAGAGCTGTAATATCATGAATGTAATGTATTCGGTGTCCTGTCAGCGTAAGAGAAAACCCGTTTAAGAAGCACGTAGTGAGTCACACACATAGAGCACATAGTAGAACACGTAGCATATGAAGCATTTAATGTACTACTTTAGTTACGATGGGATTTGAGAAACTATTGAAATAAAAGATTTTAAGATTATGTTTATGATGTTCTACTTTAATGACAAAATAAATTACGTGATCAAAGTGGAAATTTCGAGATTAAAGCTGAAATTTCAACCTTTTTTCCACTGTGTCTCTGTTTTTTTTTCTTTTCTCTCTCTACCCTAATATGATACACAGACAGTGGGCTACGACTCACCTTTTCACAGCGACTTTGACATCTGAGCACTTCTTTTTTATTTCGGCATTGACAGGCTTTCTGAACTTTAACTTTCAAGTTTCTCCACCACTCTGTTACTCAATCAGCTTTCTTTTGTTGTTTATACCACTGCTTAAACAAACAAATAGTACATTTTCCTTCACCTTCATTTGGTATTCGCTGAAATTCTTCTTCATTCCCCATACTTTTGCCTTTGTCTTTTCAAAGAAGGCTGAACTTAAGTGGCTATTTAAATTGATTTGCAAATTAAAATATGCAAAATTCTTGTAGGAGTTGGTCTGGGGCAGCAGGTGCATGCACAAGCATTACTTTTCACACTAACCAGGATTTATGTAGCAGAAGTGCATGAAAGTTGGTTTACTCGTGGTTTTGGGCATCTGAATTTTTTTGTGCATGCACACATTTCCACTTTTATCCATATGCCATCTTTTAGTGTGAATTCTACACATGGCCTTTCACAAGGATCCATTAATGTTTTAGAATTACGAAGTGTCCTTGTTAAAGTTCTTATGGTGTCTTATGGGTAACCATTTTAACCTTGGATAACATGACAAATTACTCACAGGCTGAGTGTTCAGTTTGATGTATTTTTAATATACGTCTTTTTAATAATATGTCTTTATTACTGTATTGACTATATTTTTGACTGAATGGTGCTTTACTGTTGGAGATTCTTTATCTTAATAATGAAAAAAAAATCCAATTTTTACATTGCTAATAAATATTTATGGCCTAGAGTAGGAGTGGGTGAAGTCAGTCCCAAAGGGTCCCAGTGGCTGCAGGTTTTTGTTCCAATGCAGTTGCTTAATTAGAAAACGATCCTTGCCAATGACATAATTTCATGGCTTGTTAGAGCTTTAACTCTGCCATGTCAAGTCATTCTCATAGCCTAGATTTTTTTTCTTTCTAAGGATATCATCCAAATGATCTAAAGTCTAAAACAAATGAGTAATTCTCTGTCCTTCATTTTTTTCTCTTCATTTTCCTTCCAAGTATTAAATTAAACTAAATAGTGCATGATAAATACACTCATATGCAAATGCAAACAAGCTAAATAGAGAAATGGTGGTTTCTTTTGTCATTTGCATTTAATGCAAATAAGGAGCAATTAAAAACAGAGAATACAGCTATTTAAGATTAAAGTAAGCCATAAGGGTTCAAAATCTTAACGAGTTAGACGACTAAAATGAAGCAGAAATGTTACTTGAGTAACAAGTGCTTCTTAATTAAGCAGTTGAGTTGGAGCAAAAACCTGCAGCCACTGCGGCCCTCCAGGAATGACTTTGCCCACCCCTGGCCTAGAGGATGGGTGATCTGTTAAGTTAACAGCAACTTCTCTTCATC